>NW_008672177.1:0-777 GCF_000695815.1 Acanthisitta chloris | reverse complement strand
GCCTGTGCCACTCAGCACCCCCAAACGCAGTGACCCCCCGAGTCCAGTGACCCCCAAGTGTGTTAACTCAAACTCTTGTCACCTGCAGCTCCAGATCACCCCCAAACCGACACCCCCAAACCCAGTGAGCCCCAAGCTCATGTCACACCCAAATCCTTGTCACCCCAACCCCTTGTCACGTCCAGTCCCGTGTCACCCGGGGTGGGTGTTTTGGGGTGCCCGTGTCGGGGGTTCAGTGTCCTGGGGGTGCCCGTTTTGGAGTGCTCATGCTGGGGATTCAGTGTCCTGGGGGTGCCCGTTTTGGGGTGCCCGTGCCGGGGGTTCAGTGTCCCGAGGGTGGCTGTGGTGGCTGTGTGGCTGTGAGTGTTTTTGGGTGCCCGTGCCGGGGGTTTAGTGTCCCGGGGGTGCCCGTTTCGGGGTGCTCGTGTCGGGCGTTCAGTGTCCTGGGGGTGCCCGTTTTGGGGTGCCCGTGCCGGGGGTTCAGTGTCCCGAGGGTGGCTGTGGTGGCTGTGAGTGTTTTTGGGTGCTCGTGCTGGGGGCTCAGTGTCCTGGGGGTGCCCGTTTTGGGGTGCCCGTGCCGGGGGTTCAGTGTCCCGAGGGTGGCTGTGGTGGCTGTGAGTGTTTTTGGGTGCTCGTGCTGGGGGCTCAGTGTCCTGGGGGTGCCCGTTTTGGGGTGCCCGTGCCGGGGGTTCAGTGTCCCGAGGGTGGCTGTGGTGGCTGTGAGTGTTTTTGGGTGCTCGTGCTGGGGGCTCAGTGTCCTGGGGGTGCCCGTTTTGG
>NW_008672176.1:18205-29142 GCF_000695815.1 Acanthisitta chloris | reverse complement strand
CTTCAGCCCCTTCTTCAACCCCTTCTCTAATTCCTTCTTCAGCCCCTTCTCCAACCCCATCTTCAGCCCCTTCTTCAGTCCAGTCTTCCCAGAGCAGCTGTAGCTGCTGCCCAAGAGTCAAAGTCATCACAGGCCAAGGGTTAAGAGCAAACAGCAACTGGAAGTTTGGAAGATGAAAGAGGATAGGGTAAACCCTTAAACTGCCAGAGGGCAGGTTAGGTGGGATAGGGGGAAGAAATTCTTCTCTGTGAGGTGCTGAGACACTGGCACAGGTTCCCCAGAGCAGCTGTGGCTGCTCCATCCCTGGGAGTGTTCCAGGCCAGGTTGGATGAGGCTTGGAACAACCTGAGCTGGTGGGAGGTGTCCCTGCCCATGGCTGGAGTGGGACTGGATGAGACTGAAGGTCCTTTCAACTCAAACCATTCCATGATTCCACGATTCCACCTGCTGAGTGGTTGTCACAAGGAGAAGGCACTAACTGCTGTGACCCCTCACATGCTGTCACCTTACCCTGTGAGATGTTGTCATTCCATGTGAGACACCTCAGAGAAAACACTGAGCTGCCCCTGGTTAGAGCTCAAATCCCTATTCTCTAACAAACTGCTCAAAAAAAAAATCAGAATTTTTAGTATAAACTCTGCTCTGAAGTCTCTGACTCCCAACAGCAGTTTCTCTCGGGATAGTGATGAGCCTCCCAGGAGAGGATTCCTGGCTGCTCCAAAGGCAGTTCCCATACGATGGCAGCAGAGTCCTGCAGCTGCTTCAAGGGAATTTTAGCCCAGCATTTCTATTTTTTTTCCCCAAAGGCAGTTGTTTGGTTTGGTTTTGCTCTTGGTTTTGGGGTTTTTTTTTCTTCTTTCTCTTTTTATTTCCCTGTAATTCCATAGAAAGAAGAACTTTCCTCAGCAACACTGAAATAGAAACAACCCCAAAATCACCCTCAAATCTAACGATATCTCACCATCTGAGAACTGCTTTAATTAACTAAAGTGGGAATGCCAGGATGATGTCATTGTGACTGCAAGATTTGTGCTGAAAAGGTAAATAAGACAAAAGGGCAAAACCAGTGAGCCTTGGAGGTGGGCAGAACCAGGAAAATAGAACCTGAATTATAGAATCATAGAATCAACAGGGTTGGAAAAAACCTCCAAGATCACCAAGTCCAACCCTACCGTGGTCACTAGACCATGGCACTGAGTGTCACATCCAGTCTCAGCTTGAAAACCTTGTTCAACCTCATCCCATTGGAATCAGCCCATCTCTCCAGCCCATCCAGATCTCTGTTCCTTTTCCCACCTGGGATAGCAGCAGTGATCTGGTTATCTCTCCATGTAATTGCATTCTGCCTCTATAAATCCTTCCCCAATGCTGAGGGATGCAGGGACGATCATTCTCCTTGTCTCCATCATCACTTCCCTGTTGGCACCTCTGAGTTGCACCTCAAAAAGCAAACAGACAATTCCAGCCTGTCCCTTTACCTCAATATTTCTGTTTCTAGTACCTACCACATTCCACTGGGGAGAATATACACTAAACTGGGGTGTACATGGAGCATCCTGGGACAGATTTTTGGGAGCCTGAGAGTGTCTTAAGGATCTCCTGAGGCTGCAGCCACATCTCGAGTTCAATCTGCAGAGCTGGACCTACATAAACACCACAGTGATTGAGCTAATTGATGGTAATGACAGTGACACTGAGTTCTGCCTTTTAATTGCGTTGTGAGGTAAAAGTATTACCTGGTGTTTGCTCGAAATTGGCTGAAGGAATCACTGATGGGTTTTTATTTTCATTTGGGGCCCTGTAATCCAGTCAGTGTTTGTAAACTGCTCTGAGCTGAGGGGATGAAGGGAAATAAGGAAACAGGTACAATGGAGTTGTCCTGATGGTTGTCCCTGAGTGCTAACGGCTCATTCTATGCGTGAGTGGCCTTGGCTTGGATTCCTCACTCGTCTCACTTAGCTTGGTGAGAGCAGCACATCACCCTGCAGAAAACCCCTGTCCTGCCTCTGGGGCTCTGCTGCTGCCAGTGCCACTGGGAAATCATGGAATGGTTTGGGTCGGAAGGACCTTAAAGCTCATCCAGTTCCATGGGCAGGGACACCTTCCACCAGCACAGGTTGCTCCAAGCCTCATCCAACCTGACCTGGAGCACTCCCAGGGGTGTTCAGCCACAGCTGTTCTGGGCAGGAACAGGTTGGTGATGGCATCAGCTTCTCAAGTCATAGACTGGTTTGGGTTTGAAAAGACCTTTAAGATCATCTCATTCCCAAATCCTCAGGGTTAGATGGCAGAGCTGCTAGTGCGACTTTTCCAAAGAGCCCAAGAGTGTTGGGCATCTAAAATCCACAAGGAGCAAGGAGGAAGCTGCAAACACGCTGAGCTGTGTTTGACCATGTCACCCTTCCCCATGATGTGCTGAGGCTCTGGCACAGGTTGTCCAGAGAAGCTGTGGCTGCTCCATCCCTGGGAGTGTTCCAGGCCAGGTTGGATGGAGCTTGGAGCAACCTGGGCTAGGGCAAGGTGTCCTGGAACTGGATGGGCTTTAAGGTCTTTCCAACCCAAACCATTCCATGACTCCATGAAAAGCAAGGAAGCTTCTGTGTTATAGGGTGGGGAAGCAGCAAAGCCCACGGAGACCAATCTGGATGACTCCCAGCTGGGAAAGGGCTCTGTGCTCCATCATTCCTGGACAAACCATATCTGTTTTTTTGAGGGAAGGGTCATGTGTCACTCCATCCTGTCCTGCTCAAGCAAACCTCTCTGTGTCTGAGCTTGGGGGGCAGGAGGTGTGTTCAGCCTCTCAACATTCCCCTTGTTATAACTTATTTAAAGAGTTCTTTTCACCTTTATTTTAGGATCTTCATCCTTCACACCCTCAGATATTCCTTTCCACCACAAGGGCTGGATGGGAACACAAAGCTGTTGACAGCAGAAAGCTGCTGTACTTTTGTGGTTTCTTGGGGCATTCAAAGAATACTCCAAATGTGGTGCGAGGCAAAAGAAAATGCTGGAAAAATGGTCCCACTGGGCCCAAGGAACAGCATCTAGTGTGCTACAATCATGGAAAATGGAATTAATAGCAACAACAAACCACAGAGGAAAGACTTCACGCTGCAGGTTTTGTGTCCCTTCATCTGCTGTCTCAGGCAGCAAAATTCCTTCTCCTTAATCTCTTTGAATCAAATTTATTCCTCATTTGCCAAATGTTTCCTCTCTCTGAAGTGTTATTAAGGAGCTGAGCCTCAGCCTTACAGTTATACCCAAAAAAAGCAGTTTAAGGCTTGTTAGGAAATGCTAAAAGTCTCTGATTAGTGAGGATTGTTGACTCATCCAGCACAGACTCCTCTCTGCGTGTGTGAGGGGACAGAGGGAATTAGCACTGCTTCCTATCATCCTGTCGAATGAATTCCCTGGGAAAAATCACCATGCCCTCCTTGGCTGGGGCTTTGAAAGGTTTTTGGCAGAGCAGGGAAGGGTGGACGGATGGCAGAGGGACAGGAAGGGGAAAAGATGTGTACATCCAATACCCAGAGCTTGGAAGAGGTTTGATCCACTGAGAAGTTGATCCCACACAGTCCAATTGAATTGTTATTTTGCTTGGGGAACTGTGCAGTGAAAGGGATGAGATATTGGAGGAGTTTGAAGAAAGGAGAAATTAACAGAAAATAGGAAAACCAGGAGAAAATGAGGAGGGAATTATTGAATCCTTCCACTGAAGGAGGAGGTTGACACATGGGCTGGTCACTCAGCTCCTCATCCTCTGGGCTGCTGCATCATGCACATCCCCACTGCAGTGGCAAACCACAGTGACATCCTGCTGGGACTTGAGACTGCAGGAAACCATGGCAGGATCCTCACTAATAGGCAGAATTTCCAGATGTCCTCATTCCTCTCGAGATCAGAAGTGTGTGGGAGCAGAAGTGGATTCAATGCCAGGACTTGCCATTTTCTTGCTTCTTCCACCTCGTTTTGGACATGGTGAAGACTGAGACAAATTAACAACGCTTTGTCCTGCTCTGTGCCTTGCTTCCAAGGATCTGGAAATGCTTGGAGTGCATTCAATCCCAGGGCTGAGGAAGGTGCCTTGTGGAGGAGGTGTAAGCCTTATCCAAACACGGTGAAGCAGGAGGAGCTGAGAGATTTCCTCAAGGTTGTTTGGAAGATTCCAGTGGCAGAATTGAGCCCCAGATCTTCCTTCCTGCCTTCAGATGATGCTACTAGAGATTTTTATGGAGGAAATGTGGGAGTGAAAGAGGTGAGGCAGGGATGAGGTGGATGCAGAAGTGGTCCAGGCATTTCCTATTCATCCCTTATCCTTCACCTTCACATCAGACTTGTTCCCCTGCAGTTGCCAAATCCCAGCTGAGGATCTGACCTCTACATTTGCCATCCTGCTCCTTCCTGCTAAATATTCCATCTATTTTTCCTCTCCCCAGCTTGTCTCCACCTTCCAGCTCTGCAGACAAACAGAGACCAGCCCAAAAAAAGCAGCTGATGACAAGGAATTCATGAGCATCTCACCCCAAGCTCCTGTGGTTGGCTGAGGAGCTGAGGGAACAGCCTGGTACTGGTGTTTTTCTCTTCTCCTGCTCTTTAAGATGCAACATTCAGCCCCAGACAGATGGGAACCTGTCAGCACAACAAAGATAATTACCCATTGGAGCCATGGGAAGCTCCGGAACAGCTCGGAAGTTCCTGCAGCCAGTGCTGCTCTGCTTTATCATCTTATCAGTTCTCCTGGACTGAGCACACTGGTAGCTCCTGTGAGTCCTTTGGAGAAACACTAAGGAAAACTTCATTTTGGTAGGGATGCAAATTCTCTCCACAGTTGCAGAGAACTTGCTGCCCAGGGAGGGAAAATAAGCTGACCTGAACCAGAGGCATGGAAACACCATGGAAGGGCAGCAAGGATGGTATAAATGTCAACTAACCTGATGATTGCTTCAAGCAAAATGGAATCATGGAATCATTAAAGTTGGAAAAGACCTTTGAGATCATCAAGTCCAACTATCAACACAGTGCCTCCTCTAACCATGTCCCCAAGTGCCACATCCACACATTTCCTGAACATCTCCTGGGCAGCTCCAATCCTTGACAACACTTTCCATGAAGAAATTTTCCCTGATATCCAATCTAAACCTCCCCTAGGCAACTTGAGGCTGTTTCCTCATCCTTGGGAGAAGACACCGACCCTCACCTGGCTGCACCTCCTGACAGGGAGTTGTAAAGGGCAGAAGGTTCCCCTGAGCCTCCTTTTCTCCAGGCTGAGCCTCCCCCCCCAGCTCCTTCCCCAGTGGAAAAGGTGTTAAAAAATTCTCACCTTGGGCTTGTTGTTATTCCATAGATCTGTAAGGTGGAGGAGTTAAAAATCCTTCAGCAGCCACGTGGAGTCATGGAAATAACCCTCAAGGGCAGCACCAGGGAGGGATTTGCCTGCAGCTTGTCACAGAGCACCCAACCCACTATTATTCTTCACAGAATACCAAACCTGCTCCTTTCAGTCCTTAAAAAGGCAAATAGAAAAGCTTTTTTTTTTATTGCTCCTTTCTCCTGGAGTTTTATCAGTGCTGTATTTTTTTCTTTTTGCAGGGGAAAAGGATTTGTGTGTGTTCTGCCATCACATGCTGAAGATTTTGTCAGGTTTTAAATAAAGGAACAAAACCACCTGTCAATTTTTCCAGCTTTGAGTTCAGCTCGAGGAGGGACCAACATCACTGAGCTCAGTTTTCCTGGGAACAAGGAAAATTGCTGCCTGCTCTGACCTACTTGCTAAACAATCAGTGTGAAAAGGCAAAGATAACAAAAAAAAAATCATCCTCAGCCTGAGGAAAATGTACAGCATTGGGTTCACAGGTTCTCCCTCAGCTTTTTGTAAGGAGAAAATTGTGGGAGGAGATGAAGGTTTTGTTGCTGGATCCTCCTGTGGCAGCTGAATGGAAATGTGCAGGTGTTGCTGCTTCCTCAGATCCAACCCTTTGGGGACTGTGCTGGTAATTATCATCCCCTGGGATGTCACTCTCTCATCTTCCACTTCTGCCACTAGGGAGGTGAAAAAACACCTTCTGGGGAGGGACATGGGGCACCTCAGCAGGTAATTCCTGCCCTGAAAACACCTTTTCCCTATAAATAGCTCACAAATCATGAAGGAAGCTGCAGCCCACAGAGACCCCACCCAGGAGAAGGTTCCTGCCAGGGGATGAGCCCAGATTAGAACAGGTTTTCTCTAAGGACCTGTGAGCTTTCTGTTCCTGAAGGACTCCAAACTTTACCCCATGGAAAGGCCTCGTGATGGAGCTGTTCCTGGAATGCTGAGCCCATGGGAAGGGCTGAGGTTGGAGCAGCTTGTGGAGGTCTATGTCCCACTGGAGGGACTGCAGGGTGTGAGGAGGAAGGACCAGCAGATATGAAGCATTCTGAACCAATTACAAACCTCTGTCCACATCTCCTTGAGCTACTTGGAGGCAGGAGGTAGATTGGAGACTCAGAGGAGAGAGTAGAAAAGGATTTTTCCCTGTTAGGGTGTTCAGGCGCTGGAATATTGCCCAGGGAGGTGGTGGAGTCACCATCCCTGGAAGTGTTTAAGAGGTGTCTGGACCTGGTGCTGGAGAACATTGTTTAGGGTTTGGGGGTTCCAGCAGTGACAGGTTAAGAGTTGGATTTGATGATCAGAGACATCTCCTCCAACCTTGCTGATTCATCATTGAGCACTGATCATTGAGCATTGGATCAATAGGATTGATCATTGAGCAGACTGGGCTAGTGGAAGTTGTCCCTGCCCATGACAGGGAGGTTGGAACTAATGACCTTTAAGGTTCCTTCCAACCCAAACCATTCTATGATAGATCACCACCTTTGTGAGAAAGGGAATTCTTCCTATCATTCCTTTCAAGCTGAGGCAGCCCAAGGCATACAAACATTGGGAACCAGGAGCACTAATTCCCTCCTCCCACTTGCAGCCAAAGCTCAGTTCCACAGCATTGGTGCAAAGCAGACTCCGAGTCTGTGTGAGATGTCACTGCACCACCCACGGGCCCTGTTGGAGCAATCTGCTCCCTCGTGCTGGCACAGCTATTAATTAGGGCTCTGCAAGCTGCTTTGGGCCTGAGCTTGCACTTCCAGGGGACAAATCCCTGGTTATTTGTGTGGCTGAGGGAATTTTCCCCTATTTTGGTGGATGTTTAATGTGAGAAGTATTTGCTGAGTGCTATTTCATCCTTTTGTGAAGGGACTGGAGCACAAGTGCCATGAGGAGAGGCTGAGGGAGCTGGGGGTGTTCAGCCTGGAGAAGAGGAGGCTCAGGGGAGACCTCCTCACCCTCTGCAACTCCCTGACAGGAGGTTGGAGTCAGGTGGGGGTTGGTCTCTTCTCCCAGGCAACCAGCAGCAGGACAAGAGGGCACAGACTCAAGCTCTGCCAGGGGAGGGTTAGGTTGGATATGAGGAAGAGAATTTTTCTGGAGAGAGTGCTCAGACATTGGAATGTGCTGCCCAGGGAGGTGGTGGATTCCCCATCCCTGGAGGTTTTCAAGCTGAGACTGGATGTGGCACTTAGTGCCATGGTCTAGTGACCACGGTAGGGTTGGACTTGGTGATCCTGGAGGTCTTTTCTACCCTGGTTGATTCTATAATTCTATGATTCTCCTCCTCAGGACACAGTATCTCTAGGTTGGGCAGTGGGAGCTGCCAACTGGATCCCAATCTACAGCTCAGAGCTGCCATGAGCAATAACTTCTCCACCTCCTCCACCACAAGGTCTTCCAGATGCTGAATTGGAGCTGTGAATGCTCAACCCGATCACACCCCAGACCAGATCCCTCAGTGGAAGGCAAACCAAACATCTGGAGTTGGAGGGAGACTCTGTGTCAGGAACTGCAGTGACAGGACAAGGGGTAATGGGTTCAAACTGAAGGAAGGAAAGTCTAGGTTGGATGTGAGAAGAAAGTTTGTTACTCTAAGGGTGGTGAGACACTGGCACAGGTTGCCCAGGGACGTGGTGGTTGCCCCAACCCTGGTGGTGTTCAATCCAGGCTGGATGAGCCTTGAGCAACCTGATCTAGTGAGGAGATGTCCCTGCCCAGGGCAGGGGTTGGGGCTGGATGATCTGTAAAGTCCATTCCAACCCCTAAATTCTATGATTCACACCCAGAAAACCTCTAAAAACAAGGCCTAAAACTGTTGGAATTACTAATTCCAATTAAACTAAAGAGTTAAATCCAGAGAAAATAAGGAGATCAGATTTGGGGCAAAACCTAGATGACAACATTGTTTCTACTCCAGAAAAATGGGAAAACCAAAGCCAACCTTCTAGTTAAAAGCTTTATTTGGGAATAAAGTTTGTCTTCAAAATATATCCCATTAGAGACTGTGTGAGCTGTACCAATCTGGCACAACTCACTCTGACTTCCCTCCTTGAGCATTTTGCTGCTTTTGTGCCATGAGCTGCAGCAAAAGTGGCCCCAGTGGGTAGGAGAAAGTCTGATTTGGGGTCTGAGTGCCCCAGAGGATCCACATTTATCTGCAAAGGCTATAAAAACGCAGCAGATGAGAAGGAAAACATGAAGTAGACAGTTCCTGCCCTTGGCAGGAATCACCAGCAGCAACAGCTGAACCAGCCAGGGGGAGAAATATGCACCAAAGCAGAATAAAGAGCTGAGAAACAAGAGAGAATTAAGAAAAAAAAAAGGGGGGAAAAAAAGCCCCATCAACAACCTCTTGTTTGGAGGGGGAAGGGAAAATTTCCCTCATCCCAAACTTTGGATTTTCTCCTTATTTTTACACAGGTTTTCTCCAGTTTGGGGCCAAACTTGCAGCTGGTGCCTGTGGCACTGGGGGGAACTTTTCTGTAGGATAATCTTCAATCCTGATGGCACAGAAGGAGTAGAAAACTCTGACTGGCCTCGTGTCCAAGCCCTTTGTTGAGATCAGGTCCTGGAATCATGATATCCATCCAAACCCACACCAGGGGCTCAGCACAGACATGGTCAAACCAAATCAAACCCAGAAAAAATTCCACTGGCTGCAAATGATGCTGTTAACAAGGAGATTTTCAGGTTTTCCGTGGTGTCCAGGCATTCCTTTTTGAGCCGAAATGCCCAAGGATGAGCTTGGAGTCGTTCCAGGATTTACTGCTTTGTCCCCATCCTCTTCCAGCAATCCCACTCTGCTCCCACTGTGGCCACTCACAAAGCAGGGATGGATTCTGAAGGATTCTAAGTTTGTTTTCTTTCCCCTCACTTTTGTCTCCTTTAGGGGAAAGGCCATCATGAGTAATTGAGCAAACTAATTAGATGCCAAAAAAGTGCATCAAAGCTGACAAAAACCCTGAAGGTGAATCCTCTGCAGGGTTTTGTCCTTAAAATAGCTCAGGTTCCCCTTGCTCCGGAGCAGGGGGTGGAAGGTGTTGCTTTGAAAGGAGAGTTGGAGCCATGGGGGTGGAAAACCAACAGCAGGATGAGAAGACACAGCTCGAGGCCTTGAGAAGACAGAATTAAAGTCAAGTAAAGAAGGTGAAGCGGAGAGCAGAGAGAGGGACAGAGCTAGGGTGAGGGGATGAGCCACCCTGAGCCCTTCTGGGCCACCACAGCATCTGTCCCCACTGCCCAGAGGGGAGAGGCACCAGCAAAATGTTCCTGAGCACAGGAGGAGCCACTGTGCCCCCAAAGCTTCTCTCTGCTCCCCAGGAACCTCTGCTCCAGCCAACCCCTGTGCTGCCCACATGGAGATTTGCTCCCCATTTCTGCCCCTGCTCAGGCTCTGCTGGAGGAGGGAAGAGCTCAGCCACAGCAGGGAAAACCCAACCAGGACACCGAAACCCCTCACCAAGCTAAGAAATTGGCTGCACTTTTCTCCCACCACATCCAGCTGCAGGCAGAGCCCAACATCACCCCAACCCCTGCCCACGAGGACCCACACACATCCAACCTCTCCTCCCCTGCCTCAATCCTTTCCAAATCTCCCTTTTGGGTCTTTTTTTTGGTTTTCCTCTCCTCACTGTTTCTTTTCCAAGAGGGAAGAGACTTTGCAGTAGGATAACAGAAGACTCCAAGGCTTGAGACACAGGTTGGAGAGTAGGAGCTCAGGGCTCAGCACTGCTCTGCCTCCACAAAGCCTTCCTTCTCCTGGCTGGCTGCTTCCACCTCCGAGTAGGAGCCGTGGTTGGTGTGATTCCGGAATTTCATGGCAGGCCAGTGGTGAGGCCTTCTCTGGGGACACAAACAGAGGCAACATGAGTAGTTGTGACAGAGCTTTCCACCCCAATCCCCAGGGAAAATGGGTCCTGAAAGACAATGTTGGACTTGCAATGAATAAAAATCAACTTACAAGATCATTTCGTGCTTAAAAAAAAAGGGTTTTTTGATGCATTGAGCTCACTGAGATGGGTCACTACAATGGGAATTGTCAGGTTGCCCCAGGGAGGATTGGATGCCTCAATCCTAGAAATGTTCATACTAGGTTGGGTGAAGCCTCGATCAACCTGCTCTGGTGGGAGGTGTCCCTGCCCAGGGCAGGGGGTTGGGGCTGGATGATCTCTAATCTCCATTCCAACCCCTTACCATCCTATGAAACTATGAATTTGGGGAGGAAATTGTAATTTTAAGTGAAATCTCACATCAGCCTGACAACAAGGATGGTCTGTGCCTGGGACAGCAGCTGAGGATGCCCATGGATATCCCCTGGGAGAGTCAGCTCTGTGTCTCCTTTCTGCCTCAAAACAGGGACAAGCACTGTCCCTTCCCTTCCCAGCTGGGAGTGGATGGATCCATCACACATCCCCAGGGCTCAGGTTGTGGATGGGATCAATTCTCTGCAGCTTTTCTCTGCACACAGGACAGATAGAGAAAAAGTGCTCCAGGAAAAAGCCAGGGAGTGCTCAGGAAAGGCTGAGGGCTAAGTGTGGCTCATCCCTCCACAGCAGCTCCTGTGCCAGGATCCAGCCCC
>NW_008672176.1:17053-18195 GCF_000695815.1 Acanthisitta chloris | reverse complement strand
TCGACCCCATGTGCTCCTCTGGCTTCAGCAGCAGATGGAATTGCAGGACCCCCTGTCATCCTGGGAATTAAATTGCTCCATGTAGAGCATCCCCACAGCAGCTGAGACATCTAGCAGCAAAGGCTGGTGATTTTAGTCCACAAACCCCAGCTGAGCAATTCAGCAGAGCCCTCCAGGGCTCTGTGTTGGCTGCTCATGGAGCAGGTGGAAGAGCCTCACATTCCATGGGGGAAAAAAGGCAATGTGTGAAAGGGAACAAAATAAAACAGTGTGGGAAGGAGAGAGGCTAAGTTTAAACATCATCAGCTGGAGGTTGGGAGATAGCTGTGACTGTAGGACCATGAAAAGGAGCTGTGATATGAACTTATCAAGGTTCTCATCACTTTAGGGTTGGACTTGATGATCTTTGAGGTCTTTTCCAACCTGGTTGATTCTATGATTCTATGATTCTCTGCTCTTCTCTGGAAGGTTGGGATTTGTGTGGATGGCAAAGGAAGGGAAAAGCCACCAGGGATCATGGAAACTTAGAACCATCAAGGTTGGAGGAGATCTCTAAGATCAAGTCCAACCATTAACTTGTCATTGCTGTAACCCCTAAACCTTCCACCACCAGATCCAGCCACCTCTGAAACACCTCCAGGGATGGTGACTCCACCACCTCCCTGGGCAATATCCCAGTGCCTGAACACCCTGACAGGGAAAACATTTCTCCTAACATCCAATCTGCCTCTGCCCTGGCTCAGCTCAAGGCCATTCCCTCTAGTCCTCTCCTTGCAGCCCTGGCAGGAGACACATCTCCCACCTCTCCCCAACTCTTTCAGGGAGTTTGCAGAGAGCCATGAGGCTCAAGGCTGAACAACCCCAACTCCCTCAGCCCTTCCCCGTGTGCTCTAGCCCTTTCCTGCCCCTGCTGGATGATGAGGTTGCCACTCACCTCGAGGAAGAAGAGGGCAGCAGTGGACGTGGGGTGGCTGCTGATGTAGATCCCAGCCAGGATGATGCCTGCGAGGAGCAGCACGGCCAGGACGATGCCCACGATGGTGCCAGTGTGGATTGGAGCTGTCTGGGAGGGAAAGCTGCTTCCCAGGCCTGGAAAACAGCATCCAACTGCATCTTGAATGATACTGAGACCTCACCAACTG
>NW_008672176.1:13959-17025 GCF_000695815.1 Acanthisitta chloris | reverse complement strand
AGCAGGAACATCACTAAGGCTAAAACTCAGAATAAACACAATTCCAAAGGCTCTGTGGCCCAATCCTGTGCCCAGTTCAGCTGGTTGGGCTTCCCTGAGCTGTTCTCAGGGAAGAGGGATACACTCCTGGAGCTGCCATCTAGTCAAGAGGGATTATTCCCATCCTCCGGAGTTAGAAAAATTATTAGGGCAACACTTTGGCTCCCTGTGCTTGAGGCTGATGATCAGAGCAGGACAGAGCAAGGATTCAGGGGAACAGACAGGGAAAAGGCAGCACAAAGTTTGGATTTTTACACTGCTCTTTGGCTCAGCTGAGGAAATTCAGAGGGAAAAAAAAAGGACTTTGTGGCTGCAAAAACTGCAAGGAAAGTGAATTACAGGAAGGAGAAAACTCCTTGTCTGAGTGTGCACAGGAAAAGTGAACAAACAGCAGCAGGATGGAACAGATTGGTCCTGACTCTCACTTTTCCCTGGCTGGAATGGCATTAATCAGGGTGAGGCCAACAGGAATTTTATCTTCATTACATCCCTCTGCTCTTGGGTTGACCTGTCCTCCCTCTGAGCAACCACAGCTGCACTGGGATTCAGGTACCCTGAGCTCCCTTGGAGCAGGCAGAGAAAGAATCAGGGACTTACCCTCACCTCCTGCATACTGATTGAGCTTTGTGTCATCTGCAAGGAGAAAACAGAGGCAAAAACTCAAGTTAGGAGCCTCCTGGGATAGCCTGCATGTCTCCCACCCACCTTCATCCCTCTGTGATGGGATCTCTGCACAGGTTTACACCTCTGAGTTGGTGGGAGAGGGAAGCACCAGGAAAGGAACAGTGAAAGCAGGTGGGTTGTGGGTTTCCTTCATGGAGGTGGCACCTGGGGCACAGGATTCTGGGGAAATGGGTCATTCAGTGTGCTCAGGTGGATCAGCAAGAGGATGCTGGATGAGGCCTCAGCTCAGGGTGGGACATAGTCCATGTTCAGGCTACAGCATTTGCTGCTGATACATCCCAGCTAGGTCAATAGGATGTTACACTGGGGATGTTACTCATGGAGGCCCAAAATCCACTTCCATTTTTCACCTCATTCTGGAAGAACCAGGAGAGACACAAGGCTTTATGTCTTAATAATCTGGGGAGGACACAGACCCAGGGAGCTGAGCTGGATGGGAAGGACACAGATCCAGGGAGCTGAGCTGGATGGGAAGGACACAGATCCAGGGAGCTGGGCTGGATGGGGAGGACACAGATCCAGGGAGCTGAGCTGGATGGGAAGGACACAGCTCCAGGGAGCTGGGCTGGATAGGGAGGATGTGGGTCCAGTAATCTGGGCTGGGAGGACACAACACAGATCCAGGGAGCTGGGCTGGATGGGGAGGACACCAAGGGCTGGTCCCTCTCTCTCATTGCTGGTTCCTTTGCTGCTCTCCTCCCAGTGAAGTTCTCCTCGGGAGCAGCTGCCTGTTTGTTTCCTTCCAAGATTACAAAGGAACCTCATGCCTGACTCTGTCACAGAAAACCTCTTGTTCTTTTTCCAAGAACTGGCGAGGAGCTGGAAAACAATCCCCGTGGTGTGTTCCAGCCCCCCCTGCCTTTAATTGCTCCTTTCAGAGTCAGCCCTGTCAGCCTGGAGCTCCTTCCCTCCACCCAACTCCTTCCCATCGCCGAAGGACAATTACTAATGTTCCTTTCTTGCTATTCTAATTAGCAGTTAGCGCTAGGGACGATTAAGCAGCAGAGCTGGAGTGATCCCTGCCCCAGCAGCCCAGAGACAGCCCTGGGTTAATGGCATTATCAAGCTGCAGAACAAGAGTGTCTCGAGGGAATCTTGGAGCTCTCTGGTGCTGGAATGAGCTCCATTCCCAAGGAGAAGGCAATCACCAGCCTGAGCTGTGCTCATTCCAAGCTCACAGTCCTGAGCCACCAGCTCAGACCAGGCACATAAAAACCTGAGTCCCTCTCGACAGGATTCACCCCTCTAGGATGCTGAGGGTTCTGGCCAATAGGGATTACTTGTGGTTGACCTTCACAAATGGGGAAAAAAGCTGGAAAAGCTGTCAAATTCTTCCCACCAAAGGGTTTTATCCCTCCTTGTGCCACAGCCCCTCGAGCCTCACCTCTTGGCTTGCCCTTTCCGCCACCTCCTGTGCTCAGCCCTGCCCTAGGCCACGTTGGATGTGCTCCTCACAGGCTGTGGGATGGCAACATCCCATGGAAATACTCCAGAAAAACACACAGGGTGTTGCTGGCACCTTTTCCAGTGACCCTGGTGCGTGCGTGTGCTTATGTGGATATCAGCTCACTTTACTCAGCACCAGTTGGGACCAGTCAGGATTAGTTGTGCTGCTTTTGTTGGGAAGAAGCTCTCATTGTCCAGGGAAGCTGTGGCTGCACCATCCCTGGGAGTGTTCCAGACCAGGTTGGATGGGGCTTGGAGCAAACTGGGCTGGTGGAAGGTGTCCCTGCCCATGGCAAAGGGTGGAACTGGATGAGATTTAAGGTCCTTCCAACCCAAACCATTCCATGATGTAACTTTACAGATCCATGTGTCATTGTTCCTGTTTCCAGATGGAGAAATGGACTCAGGAGAGGATATTGGGAGGAAATTCTTCCCTGTGAGGTGCTGAGGCTCTGGCACAGGTTGCCCAGAGCAGCTGTGGCTGTTCCACCCCTGGAAATGTTCCAGACCAGGTTGGATGGGGCTTGGGGCAACCTGGGCTGGTGGAAGATGTCCCTGTCCATGGCAGTGGGTGACACTGGATGAACTTCAAGGCACTTCCAATCCAAACCATTCCATGATTCCGTGATTCTTCCAGAACCATCTTATGATTTGTCTTTAGGAAGCACTGGAGTGAAAGCCCTTTCCAGGGATCAGCCCAGGGGTGGGATATCCCCTGGTGCTCCCCCCTGCCCCTACCTTCAGTGGTGAGGTTGTCGATGAAGAGTGAGGACGTTGAGGTGGACACATCCTCACCCAGCGGCGACGAAGAGCTGTCAGGAGGTGCTGAGTAGTGGTTTCCTTCTGCTAAATCCTCACAGGTCTTTTCATCTGACTAGAAGGAAAATGGACAACAGC
>NW_008672176.1:8508-13897 GCF_000695815.1 Acanthisitta chloris | reverse complement strand
GGGTGGGGAATGTGTTTCCCAGGTTTGGGGCCACTGTGTCCCTGGAGAGCAAATACCAGAAGAGAAGTTGGGGACAGGTCCAGAAGTACCAGAAGATATATAGGGAGGGTGGAGTGGAGGCTGGGGAAGAGGAGGAAAAATTTGGGAAGCATTTAAGCAGGAGAAATCACAACAGCCTGGAAAGGTCTTACAGTCTGACCTTGATGCATCACTGTGTGACCTCACATAGGTCCAGGGACATCCCATAGGTCCAATGACCTTTTTTTCCCTGGCTCAACCCTCTGGCTAACAGGGAATAAAGTTGAGTTTTCAGTAGGAAAAAAATAAACCAAGGAAAAAAAAAAACAACCAACAAACCAAAACCCAAAGCAGAAGCAGATGTTTCATTGGAGCTGATCTGTGCTAGACAAAGGGAGGAGTTCATCCAACGTGGAGATAATTGTGCTCACAAGGACAAAAACCAGGATAATTCCTTCCTGCTTCAGAGTGAGTAAGAGTCATGCTCTGGGGTGGGGGGGAGGAGAAGGAGGAAAAACATCCTGGAGTGCTCAAACTGCACTGTTTGGTGACTTCTGGAGGTTTCTGCACCCTCAGGGGATATCCAGAACCCACACAGGGTTGGATTGGCTGGAGCATCCCTTAGCTATCCCAATCCACACATCTCTGTGAAGGGAGTCAGAGCTCCTGCTGCCATGGGAAAGGGGCAGGTAAGGGGAATAAAGGGATAGCTGCAGGGGATAAAGGAATATAGAAAGGGAATAAAGGGAATAAAGAGATATCTAAGTGGAATAAAGGGATATCTAAAGGTATATCCCAAGGGAATAAAGGGAATAAAGAGATATCTAAGTGGAATAAAGGGATATCTAAAGGTATATCCCAAGGGAATAAAGGGATAGCTAAGGGAATAAAGAGCAATCTAAGAGGGATAAAAGAGTATAAAGGGGTATCTAAAGGGATATCTTCAGGGAATAAATGCACATCCAAGAGGAATAAGGGATAGCTAAAGGTATATCCCAAGGGAATAAAGGGCTATGTAAAGAGATATCCAAAGGGAATGAAGGGCTAATGAGGATAAAGGAGTATCTAAAGGGATATCTTCAGGGAATAAATGCACATCCAAGGGGATATCCGAGGGGAATAAAGAGATATGTAAAGAGACAACCAAAGGGAATAAAGGGCTAAGGGAGATAAAGGAGTATCTAAAGGGATATCTTCAGGGAATAAATGCATATCCAAAGGGATAACTCAAGGGAATAAAGGGATAGTTAAAGGTATATCCCAAGGGAGTAAGGGGATATCTAAAGAGATATCCAAAGGGAATGAAGGGCTAATGGGGATAAAGGAGTGTCTAAAGGGATATTTTCTGGGAATAAATGCACACCCAAAGGAATATCTCAAGGGAATGAAGGAATATCTAAAGGGAATCTCAGTCTGATCCAGAACACCACGGGTCAAGAGGAGCTGAGCATTCATTATCTGAGCTGGGAGGTGGCCCTAGATTTTCCTGTGGATCAGCAGCACTCCCAGCAGAGGAGCCAAGGGAAGGGAGAGATCCTCTGGGGCTCACCTGGCCACAGCCGTAGGACAGCCACTCCTCCCGGTACCTGTCGAAGCCACTGGAGCACCTGTGGAGCAAAGCAGGATTAACCCTTGGCAGGAAATGATTGTGGAACTGCTCAGGATTTCCAAGCTGCCCCAGAGCCCCAACTTCTGCCCTGATGGGTGCTGGAAGGATACTTGGCCAAACAAGGGCTGGAAAGATCTACTCGAGGTTAGATCCAAGATTAGAGCCAAAGACATGAGGTTTCCAGTCCAGCTGTGCTGGAAGAACCCAAATATTCCCCTGCAGAGAGGAGGAAAAGGGTCAACACCAGTTCTCCAAGGGAAAAGGAGAAGCAGAGAAAGAGGAAAAATATATAGGCTGAGTTTGAGTTTCCATTCCCTGGACTCAGTGCCAGGGTAAGGCCATGAGCTCCACGAGGTCTGTTGGGGCCTGTCCAGCAACATCTGCACAGGAAAAACACACTAAAGAAATTAAAAATGACATCAGGCAAACACCAGCTAGAAAATCCCTGCAGAACCAGGGAATGAAGCAGCACTCTGACCTTTGCAAACTCTCTGGGGAGACCAAACTCTGCAACAGGAGTTCACAGCTCATACAAGCACCAATTTACCCAACCAGTAACTGAGGAGAAACCACAAGAAACTTCAGATCCTGCTGAGATCCTTGCTTAAAGTACAGCTCCTGACACAATTTTGGGCTCAGAAAAGGCCAAAATACAAACCCCACTGTCCAGCAGAGAGCTGAGAGGACTCTGGGCTGGAATCACAGAGCTGGAGTCAGGATATAGCTCCAACCCTGGAAGAGATCCACCTTGGGACAGATCATGTTGGCTTTGCCAGACCAACCTGGGTGAAAGCCAACAAAGATAGCAGTTGGCTTGCTCCAACTTGCCATTCCCAGCGTGGTTTTCAATGCCCATTTGTAACCTGAACTCTCAGGCTGAGCCCCCCAAGCCACGGGGACGGCGCAGGACGCGGTGGCTGCTGCCCAAGAGTCAGAGTCACCACGGGCCAAGGGATAAGAGCAAACAGCCACTGGGAGTTTGGAAGAGGAAAGAGGATAGGGTAAACCCTTAAACTGCCAGAGGGCAGGGTTGGATGGGATAGTGGGAATAAATCCTTCCCTATGAGGGTGCTGAGGCTCTGGCACAAGTTGTCCAAAGAAGCTGTGGCTGCTCCATCCTTGGGAGTGTTCCAGGCCAGGTT
Organism: Acanthisitta chloris; assembly: GCF_000695815.1. Classification (NCBI taxonomy): domain Eukaryota; kingdom Metazoa; phylum Chordata; class Aves; order Passeriformes; family Acanthisittidae; genus Acanthisitta; species Acanthisitta chloris. The sequence goes on along the minus strand of NW_008672176.1, from coordinate 11,128 downwards.
GGATGGAGCTTGGAGCAACCTGAACTGATGGAAGGTGTCCCTGCCCATGGGACTGGATGGGCTTTAAGGTCCCTTCCAACTTAACTCATTCCATGACTCTCTGGTATGACAAGATGAGGTTTGCAAACACCCTAAGTCTGGAGTAAGCAGAGTGCCCAAACCTTGGGGTTCAGCCCAAGGAGATCCAGACAAAACCACTGTCCCCCAGGCCTGGTTTTACTACCAGATGTGAGAACATCCTATTCTCTGCTCTGAAACCACCACTGAGCAACTGCCACTGAAAAATGACCTTCCCCTGGCTCAGAGTGTACCTCAGCAACCAGAGGCAGGGACTGGTGCTCAGTTGTAGAGTGGCTGTGTTGGGGAACTGATGTTAACTTAGACAGTGACTTTGCTGATGGCTGAGAATCTTTACCTGCCCCTGCTTATACCTTGATGGGCTGGGGGGGGACAGACAGTCTGTGCCTTCCTGGGAGAGATGGATTTCCACACACAGCTGTTCCCATGCCACCCTGAGGATCTGTGTTATTGGGTTCCCTCCCCTGCCACCAGCTCTAAATAAAGAGTTCAGCAAAACCTCATTATCTCTCATGCTCTGTACTGCACTGCTCGAGCTGGGGGAGAGCAGGGGCAGCACCACATCCTCCATTCACCCCAGAAAAGCAGCAAGTTCTCTCCACCCTTGGTGTGTCTCATCCCCAGCAAGGAGGGCATGTCCCACACAGCTTGGGGGGATGAGTGTCCCTGACTCCATCACCTTCCTGCTGCCCTTCCAGCTGGAGCTCTGAGCTTCTGCCTGATCCCAGCCCAAGCCAGGACAAGTTTCCCATGTGTTTGAGCTCAGTGACAAAAATGTGAGTCCTGCTCCAGGTCTCAACTTGTTCCAGGAGCAAAATCCCCAGAAAAGATCTCCTTTCAATGGCTTGAAACTGGACACCAGGTCATCACTTAACCATGACTGTGAGACCAAGAGCAGCACCTAATTAACCTCCAAAACATAAAAAAAAAGGGGAAAATAATACTTAAACCCAGTGACACTGATACAGACACCAGGCCTGGGGCTGTGCTTGCTGTCCCAGCCCCAGAGACATGGCAAGGGAAGAGGTGGGAAGGAAATTCAGCCCAGGTACCTCTGCAGGACATGACACCAGCTGCAGTTGAAGGTCAGCTCTGAGGACACACACATTTCACAGCTCTGGTGCTGGAGACAAGCTGGAAAAGAGAGAGGAGAGATGTTCCAGCCAGGTGCCAACATCTGCAGGGGCACAGGAAAACAGCTGCTGAGAGCTGGGGGCATGGGCAGGACCAGAGCATCACCAGCTGAGTCTCCAACCCAACCTCTCTGCGATGGACCTGCAGGGCAAGGCAGCCCCTTCCTAGCAGGATGGGCTCCCAATCCATCCACAAACCTCTTCCCATCCTGTTTAGCTGGGAATTAAAACACTCCATCCCTTCCCCATCCATGGGTTGCCTCTTCTGTCCCTTGAACCTGAGGGAGCTCAGCCCTGTTGCTCCTCACCCCTGGGCTACCTGCCCATGCTCTCCAGTGGCCTCCACTCCTGATCTCTCCCATCCTGAGCTTTTCCCAAGCCTGGAGCAGCAGCAGAGACTAACCCACTCCAACACCTCTGGCCTGAATAAGGCTAAAAACTGAACCTCCAGAAGAAAAAGCAGAGTCAGGTTCCCTGTAGCTCCATAGCTCCCATGCAGATACTGATCTCACCTCCCTGAGTTGCCAGGGAAAAACAAGGAAAAGCAAACCAGCAGATCTTCAGGAGGGGAAAAAAATAGATGCAGGATGGTTATTTATGCTCTGCCTGCACTAAAAATTGTCATAACTCACCCAAGGGAGAGCATTTAGCACAGCCCTCAGTAGCTGCATGGCAGATTTACCCTCACCCAGTGGTTTTGGGCTGTGTGATGACTCTCCCTCGTGCCCATGTGTCCTTGCATCCAGCCACTAAAAATGGACCTATGGAACAGCATCTCCCAGAACTCTCAGCTGAGTGTGGAGGTGTTGGAAATGTCTCGTAGACAGACCTGGTGTCCAGCAAAATTAGCTGTGGCTAAGAGGAGGAATTGCAGGTGGGAAGAGCTGTCAGTGCAGGGAATAAGGAATGAAGGGGTGAGAGGGGATTTAATGGTGAGAAAGGAGGACTATGGGCTTGGCTGGGCAGGAGGAAGGATGCTGGGGGAGCAGCTTGGAGCACAGCTTAGGACCATGGCATGTGGCTCCAAGGGACATGGTTGGGGACCACTGAGCAGAGGGAAGGTGATTTGCCTGCAGATCCCTCCTTTATCAGCTCTTCCCATGCCAGCTCTGAGCTGTGCTGCATCCCAGGCTCCTGCCTGAGCTCCTCAGCAGCCAGGCAACACACGTGGGATCTGTTGGCTGATGTTGGCTCTGAGCAGATCCATCCATCCAGACAGGGAGGGATGGATGGATGGATGGATGGATAGATGGATGGGTGGATGGATAGATGGATGGATGAGAGGCTCAGCCACAGCCAGGCAGGATGGCAGGTCCCTAGGGGACCCCAGGGCAGGGGTGAGCTGTGCCCTGCTGACCACACACCCTCCCTGCACAGCTCCAAACATCCCAACCACCAGGTGATGGGTG
>NW_008672176.1:5772-8488 GCF_000695815.1 Acanthisitta chloris | reverse complement strand
ACCTGCCTCTGCCAGCCTTGACTTCTCCCTTCAGCTGTTGTGGTTCCTGAGTGAAACCATGGGAAGAAACCATGGTGTGGCAGCACCAGTGTGTCCAACTTACTGGGCAGTGGGGTGAACTCCACAGCTGAGAGGTTGGTGATCCTGCTGGTGTCCAGCTCCACGCGGTGATACTCGTAGATGGTGCGACGTCGCGACTCTGCAACACAGAGCTTTGGCTTCAGGCTGGGCACAGCCCCCCCTGCCCAAGGCCTTACCCCACCTGGGGGTGGGCAAAGCTTGGGGAGGGGGCTGCTGGCTCCCAGCTGAAAGGCAAAGGTGGCTTCAGGTGTGGGGGTCACTCCCTTGGGAGAAGGAGGTGGCAGAAGAAGGGATCAGGAGGTGCTGGGGGCAGGAGAGGTGTCAGGGCACAGATTTCACACCCCCCTGTTGGGCCAGGAGGAGCTCAGAGCTCTCTGTCCCCCTCTCCCCAAGCAGAAGCTCTGGTGATGGACGTGGTCCAGCCTTGCATCTCTCCAAACAAACACGAGCTGCACAACACATTGCTCGGCAGTGACTCACGGGCTGGAGCCTCCCCCGGAGCTCTGGGGGCTCCCACAGCCTCCTGCCCCCCAAACCTCCTCCTTCCACACCTTCCTCGGGCCTTGCCCCCTTTCTTCTCTTCCCCCTTCATCCTCAGGGTCAGCTGGGTCTATCCCGGATTCAGCTTCTCCCAGATGTGACACCAGCCAAGATGCTCCTCTGGCATCACACTTATCTCTGTGGTTAGTCCAAGCTCTCCTTCCAGCACAGCCACATGCTCCACACTTAGAAACGAGTGGATGAGCAGGATGAGCACGTCCAAGCTCTCCTTCCAGCACAGCCACGTGCTCCACACTTGGAAACGAGTGGATGAGCAGGATGAGCATCCTCCTCTCCTACTCCTCTCCTCCCTCCAACCCTTGTTTCTCCACCTCATCAGCATTTTCAAGTCCATTTCTTCTCCTCTCTCACAGCCCAGGGCAGCAGGAGGCAAGGACAGGGCTTGGGAAGCCTGTGGGGATGGTGGGATCAGCCCAGAGAGGAGCAGCTGCAGAGCAGGAGGGGAGGAACCATCCAACCTGGCCAAGGTTCTTACACAAACTGCTGTAAAGGGGCAATAAATGAGGCCCAGATGGCAGGATGCAGGAACCACACAGAAAAGCACAGGGAGGCAGGAGCAAGGTTGGTCCCCTTGGGACTGCAGAGGCTGGAAGAGCCTTTTTTGGGAGGTCACCCCAGGCCTGCAGCTCATGGAATGTATGGAATAAGCATGTGAACATGCATGTGGGCATTCCCATGTCCTGCTGGCACAGGTGAAGATCCCAACCCTGATCCACATAGAAGGACACCCCAGAGCAGCAGCAGCAACAGTGTTAGGGGCTACAGACCTCCCCAGACCCCGCATCCCTATGGGAACAGGACACCCAGCACTCCCCAAGCCTCTTATCCATCCTGCAGTCCTGCTTGGAATCATTCTCCCCCTCCTCCTCATCAGCTGGGGAGCAGGGAAGAGAGGGTTTGGCTGCTCATGGAGATTCTGAACACAGTGGGCAAGAAACACCGAGTTCCACCCAGAGCATGAGGCTGAGCAATGGTCTTGGCCAAGGGAAGGTGCACTCAGAGAGGGATGTACTCCAAGAGGGATGAACCCCAAGAGGGATAAACCCCAAGAAGGATGTACCCCAAGAGAGATGTACCCCAAGAGGGATAAACCCCAAGAGGGATAAATCACCCCAAGAGGGATAAACCCCAAGAAGGATGTACCCCAAGAGAGATGTACCCCAAGAGGGATAAACCCCAAGAGGGATAAATCTCAAGAGAGATGTACCCCAAGAGGGATAAACCCCAAGAAGGATGTACCCCAAGAGAGATGTACCCCAAGAGGGATAAACCCCAAGAAGGATGTACCCCAAGAGAGATGTACCCCAAGAGGGATAAACCCCAAGAAGGATGTACCCCAAGAGAGATGTACCCCAAGAGGGATAAACCCCAAGAGGGATATACTCCAAGAGGGATAAACCCCAAGAAGAATAAACCCCAAGAGGGATGTACCCAAAAAAAGATGCACCCGAGGCATGTAACCCAAGAGGCATGTACCCCAAGAGGGAGATACTGCAAGAGGGATATACTCCAAGAGGGATAAACCCCAAGAGAGATGCATTCCAAGAGGGATGTACCCCAAGAGGGATAAACCTCAAGAGGGATGCACAGAAGACATGGGACACAAGGGGCAGCTGAGCCCCACACACCTCCTCACACTCCTTGGTCCTCCTAAATCCAAGCAGCACATCCTCATGTCCTGAAGTACCCAAAGACAAGGACATCTCACCTCTCCCTCCCCCCTGCCCCTCTCCAAGCTGTGATGCCCAGACAGCCCTGACATCCCCGTGGGATGAGCTCCTTCCCTGCCCCAGCAGCGACTCACCAGGCACCTCGGGCGCAGGGTTGAGGACCATGAAGGCATCAGAGAGCCCAGCCTTCACGGGGTGCTGCCTGGCACTGATCTGCACCACTGGCACTGGGATCTGCAGCCAGGGAGACAGCATGTGGTGGGGCCCAGCCCCAGTGGGAGAACAGTCACAACACCAAACCCCCTCCCAGACCCACAGGGACCCCATGGGGACCCTTCTTCCCCATCCCAGACACACAGGGACCCCATGGGCACCCTTCTACCCCATCCCAGACACACAGGGAC
>NW_008672176.1:2957-5687 GCF_000695815.1 Acanthisitta chloris | reverse complement strand
CCAGACACACAAGGACCCCATGGGGACCCTCTTGCCCCATCCTAGACCCACAGGGACCCCCATGGAGACCCTTCTTCCCCATCTCAGACACACAGGGACCCCTGTGGGGACCCTCCTGCCCTATCCCAGACCCACAGGGACCCTTCTGCTCCATTCCAGACCCACAGGGACCTCATGGGAACCCTCCTGCCCCATCCCAGACCCACAGGGATCCCCATAGGGACCCTCCTGCCCTGTCTTCCCCTGCAGAGGAGGCACCTGGTGCTCCCAGGAGCCTGAGCAGGTGACAGGAAAAGGAGGATCTCTCACCTCCTTGTACCCAAAGACAATCCTCCCAGTGCTGTGCAGAGCTGCCTGGAAGGTGAAGCTGCCCATGTCCTCCTTCCCTTGGAGATAGACCTTGTCCCACTGCACCACAAAAACTGTCCCTGGTGGGGGGAGACCAGAGCAGGTCAGTCCTCTCCTCTCTCCTTGCTCGCCAGCCTGACCCATTCTCTTGTCTCTGAACCTCCAAGACATCTCATTCCCTCGTTCCCCAACCTCCAGCACTTCACTTGGAGCAGAGTCCCTGCCAAACATCCCAACCCAAATCCCCCCAGGAGGCTGAACATCCCCTGGGCCTCCTCCCCACACCCTCACCTGGCTCGGCCGCTCTGTTTGCCCCAGATTGCTGAGCTTTGCCCTGTGGGATGAGGAAGGGGCTGGGGAGGCAGAGCAGGGGTGGCTGGGGCAGGACTCACCATTGTCCAGGTACTGGACAGTGGAATTTCGGGAGTAGCTGGGGTTGAAGTTGGCCATGAGGGGTGCGATGTACTGCGTGGCCGTGAGCATGCGGTGGATGACATCCCCCATGAAGAGAAATCCTGAGAGACCAGAGGGGTTGAAGCAGCACACACTCCTCTCACCACCCCAGCACTCTCCTTCCAACCTCCCACCGCCCTCCCCTGCCTCACCATTGCCTCACCATCCCCTTTTTTCCCCCTCTGGATATCCTCCAAGCCTGTGTGATCTCCCTGCATCCCCCAAGTGCTGGAGAACCTGAGCACCAGCAGCACACGAGTCCCCAGGCACCAGCAGCAGCAGGGCAGGGGGTGGTTTGGGGTGCAGGAGAAGGCTAGAAGGGCTGCACCCCCTTCTCTGAGCTCCCTGGGGCTCAGGGACGTGGGGTGAGGTCGGAGGCAGCACCAGAGCCGTGTCCAGCCCCACACTGTGGATATCGCATCCCATTCCATCCCATCTGGTGCCGTCCCATCCCACCCCATCCCGACTCACCGCCTGTTGCTATGGTGACTTGCCGCAGGAGGTGACCGTAGAAGGGGAAATCGAAGGAGAGGACGATCCTCTGCGGGAGGGAGATGAGGTGAGAAACACATTCAGCCCTCGGGAAAACACAGGCTGGGAATGTGGGAGGACTGGTCTGTGCCCATCGGCACAGGGCTCTGCCCTGGCTGGTGCCTGGAGAGGAATGGGACCAGAGTTCTGCTCCCCAGGAGACCCTGGAGACTGGAGTCCCAGTCCCCACTGCTCATCCCTTCTTCCCTGGGCTGGGTGGGGGAACCAAACACTTCCCAAGTCCTGGTGTGCCCTGAGCTGGCACAGGGATGTGGAGATGAAGCTGCTGCCACTGGGATGTGGAGATGAAGCTGCTGCCACTGGGATGTGGAGATGAAGCTGCTGCCACTGGGATGTGGAGATGAAGCTGCTGCCACTGGGATGTGGAGATGAAGCTGCTGCCACTGGGATGTGGAGATGAAGCTGCTGCCACTGGGATGTGGAGATGAAGCTGCTGCCACTGGGATGTGGAGATGAAGCTGCTGCCACTGGGATGTGGAGATGAAGCTGCTGCCACTGGGATGTGGAGATGAAGCTGCTGCCACTGGGATGTGGAGATGAAGCTGCTGCCACTGGGACATCCCTGCAGGGAGAGGGGACACAGGGACACCTCCACTTCCAGACACCCCCCGGGCTCACCGAGGCCTGGCGGTGTGTGTTGGAGAGGATCCCATGGATCTTCACTTGGCTCCTGTTGGCTGCTGCCATGTCCACCCATAGTCCTCTCCTCTGGGCATCCCCTGGCCCATAGATCCGAGACACGTAGTAGCTGTGGTTGTCCTCCTGCAGCAGGGAGGGACAGGAGACATGGGATGGGGTTACCTGGATTGCTCCCTGGCAATGCAAACACCCAGCACAGCCTGGAGCAGCTGGGATGTGACCTCAGCACAAATCCAGCGTGCAAAACTCCAGCAAAGCCAGTAGAGCAGCTGGAGAAGGTGCAGGAATCCACGGGACATGGAGCACGGAGAGGCCAGAGAGAGCTCTGACTCAGAGAAACCTCAGCACAGCAGATGCAAAATTCCCAGGAAGAAAGTGTCCTGTTCCAGAGCCAGGGGCTGAGAGTTACAGCTCAAGTGACCACTTGAAGCAAAGCAAACAACCAGAGCCGTAGAAGCCTAGAGGAAATGATTAACCTTGGAACAAGCAGCTCAGGGAAAGCTGAGCCACCACCAGCTGAGCAGGGGATAAGGATGAGGATAAAGGCATGGAGGGGGGAGTGGGACATGGGATGTACTCCAGGGTGACACCCCTGGAGTGTGGGATGGGGCATGGATCTGGATGAGGGAGGAGATCCCTCCTTGTTCTCACCTAGAGTGAGGAGAGGGACCCTGAGTATCCCCACGGGGCACCAGCAGCACCCCCAGACCCCCCAGCCCTCCCTCCACTGACACGCTG
>NW_008672176.1:272-2839 GCF_000695815.1 Acanthisitta chloris | reverse complement strand
CCCCCAAAACCTTCCCTGACCCCCCACATCTTCCCCCAGACCTCCTGCCCCTGCTCCCTGCACATGATCCCAGCTGCCAGAGGCAGGGAAGGAGCTGTCAGCTCAGGATGGAATAAAATGCTGTTAGGAAAATCCTGTAACTTGTGTTTTTTCTTGCTTCAGCAGAATTTAGGGAGAGCCACTGCACTCCTCTCCTCCTGTCTCAACCCTCACTCCAGGGAAATCCTTCCCAGCTCTTCCCTAGGGCAATTCCAGTCCCTTTTTGCTCAGAGGGGCTGATGCATCCCTCTGGGATGGATGTGGAAACTGAGGCACAGGGAATGCTGTGCCTGTACTTGCTGTATCCCAGCACACACCTCCCCATGGGATGCAGGGACAGGTGACAATGACAAAATCTCCCATGTCCTCACATCCCCCCTGTGCTTCCCAACGTGCTCCACATACTCCAGGGGGGAAGAGGCAAGGTTGGAGCACAGAGGAACTGGATGCTGTGCTCCTGACCTCATCTCTGACTCACTGGGATGTTCTGATCCATCACCTTGCTTTGGATAAAGCAGGAATTAGGAGAGGAGAAGTTTGGGTCACGGGAATCAGTGGGGCAGAGCTCAGGCAGGGAACAGAGCTTCATCCTGTGGGGTCAGAGCTGCCTCTCTGCACCCCAAAGCTGGAATATTTCAGAGGGAGAGAGAGAAAACCCTTCCAGTCCCTGCACTGGCACCTCTCAAGTGAGATCTCACCTTCTGCAAGGTGGGACAGGGTGAGATGCACCTGTGACCTCACTCTCAGGACAGATCCTCTGAGCCTCAGGAAATCACTGCCTTTTCCTCCAGAGAACCACAAGCACCATCACACCCTCCCTGTGGCTCCTTGGCATTTCCTCGTGCTGTGGTGGCCACTGGTGGTTTTGGGGTTGGTTTGGGCTATTTTCAAACACTTCCACATTGGGACTTTGCTGGCTCCTGGACTTTTTTCAATGCTGATGGATGAGCTGGAGCAAAGTGGAAGCAGCCACAGCTGTTTGTCCCCTGCATGTTGTGCCATGGGGGCACAAGTCACCCCCTACCAAAACCAGGCAGGCATCCCCCACTCTCAGAGCTCAGGAAACTCCTCTGGCTGCCAAGGGACACATAGCCCTGCCACAAATAACCAGGAGCTAATTGAGGGCGGGTAATTAGGCACAGCCAGGATGGGAGAGCCAGGGGAGGTGTCCCAGGAGGTGACACTGCTGCTGATGGAGTTGTTTAGCAGTGACACAAGGACAGAGCCTCCCCCTGCTCCTGCACAGCCCCAGCACAGCCCCAAGCCCTGTAAGCCTTGAGGACACATCAGCACTGTCCCCATGGCATCGCAGTGAGGGAAACATCCCAGGATTTCCAGCTCTGGCAGGGCTGGGGAGCCGCAGGGTTCAGAGCAATCCCAAGGCACTGGGCTGTAATTATCCCCTGGGATGTGGGATCCAGCCCCACACATTAGATGGGAGGCAGAATTCCTGCCCAGCCAGGAATAGCTGCCGTGGCCGGGCGCTGGCAGGACCCAGGCAGGGGGCAGGGAGGCAGCAGCACTCACCACGATCCGTGTCTCGGCAGGGCTGGGGAGCCGCAGGGTTCAGAGCAATCCCAAGGCACTGGGCTGTAATTATCCCCTGGGATGTGGGATCCAGCCCCACACATTAGATGGGAGGCAGAATTCCTGCCCAGCCAGGAATAGCTGCCGTGGCCGGGCGCTGGCAGGACCCAGGCAGGGGGCAGGGAGGCAGCAGCACTCACCACGATCCGTGTCTCGTTGGCTGGCCGAGGGTCGATGGCCAGCCCCCACCCGTAGTGTCGATGGCCAGGCTGCCCCCCACCAGGTCCTGGCTGATGTGGGTCCCCTCGGGGGTCTCCCGAGCTCTCCTGTGCCCTTTGCCCACGGCTGTGCTCCCGGGGGGGCGTCCTGGGGGGCACAGAGATGGGTCAGAGGGCACTCTGACCAAGAGGGCACTCCTGGGATCAGCTCTGTCCCCCAGCAATGCCTCTGGTGATGGGACATGAGTTTCAGCAGGTCTCAGCCTTGAGAAGCAGCATCACTGCAAGGATGGAGATGCAAGGAAGAATCTCTCCAGGCAGAGGTGGCTACAGGTGCAGGGACAGGTGACAGTCACCCCAGGCAAGAGGGAATAGCTGTGATGGAGGGGTGTAAGGAGGCAAAACACCATCTTGGCTCACACCCTGCACACACCAGCACTACCCCAGGGATGGGGAAACTGCCACCAGTTCCCTCCTCTGGGCTGGGCTGGTGTCCCAGGACAGACTCCAAGCACCATCCTCCACAAAAACATACCCCTCATCCCCTCCTAACACATCTCCCCAGCCCTGGGGAGGGAGCTGGGGCTGGAAAAAAGCAAGGCTGAGGGGGGCTAAAAAAGCCATTTGGGCCCAAATCTGCAGAGAATCATGAGACTCCTGGCAGCTGGGCGCGGGCGAGCGCTCGCCCACGGCAGGGACACAGCCAGGACGTGTGTCCCCAGCCAGGGGGACACAAATCCCCCGGGGGGGATGCAGGCTGCTCCTTTCAGCATTGGCACGGCG
>NW_008672176.1:0-219 GCF_000695815.1 Acanthisitta chloris | reverse complement strand
CTGCTGCCTAATGAGCTCCCTGGGGCCCCACATAGCCGGGAGGGGAAACTGAGGCAGGGGGAGCAGTGCTGAGCTGGGTGTCCCCCACTGCGGCTCTGTGCTGGGGGGTCACACTCGCCAGCCCTGGGGGTACAGGGGTGCCCCAGGGAGCAGAGACCCCCCAAAGGCTCCCCAAAAGCTCCCCGGGTGGCTGCACCCACAGCCAGCACAGCACCAGCT
>NW_008672175.1:0-14568 GCF_000695815.1 Acanthisitta chloris | reverse complement strand
CCTGGCTGCCAGGGCACACTGGTGACTTGTATTCAACTTGCCATCAACAAGGACCCCCAGATCCCTTTCCACGGCACTACTTTCCAGCATCTCTTTCTCTAGTCTGTATGTACAGCCAGGGCTGCCCTGTTCCAAGAGTAGAAACTGGCACTTGCCCATGTTAAACTTCATATGGTTGGCAATTGCCCAGCTCTCTGATTTGTCTAGATATTTCTGCAAGGCCTTTCTGCCTTCAAGGGAGTCAACAGCTCTTTCCAATTTTGTATCATCTAAGAATTTACTTAATAGTCCATCAAGTCCTGCATCCAAGTTAATTTCTGAAGATACTGAAGAGCACCGGGCCTAAGATGGAGCCCTGCAAACCCCACCAGTGACTGGCTGTCAGCATGATTAATCCCATTCAGCATAACCCTTTCCGCCTGACCCGTGGGCCAGTTGCTCACCCATTGCATAGTGTGTTTGTCCAGCCAGAAGAAGCTTGTGAGAGACAGTATTGAAAGCTTTACTGAAATCTAAAAAGATGACATCAGCAACAATAATATAATACTTCAAAGGTCACTGGCATAGCTGTACCTTTGCAGTGACCTCTTCAACATCAATAAAAATGCAATTTGCAATGCCAGTCCTATTCTCTCCTCTCTGGCAGTATAACAGTTCTTTTGTTAAAGGTGATTGTTAACATGAACAGTTAAGTTTTACAGGGCAGCAACTGAAGGCATCCAAAATAGCAAATCTGCTCACTGTTCAGAAGGCTCCAATGTTTATATTCTTGGTTCACTATTGCTTTATTATTATATGCTACGCATGATTTCAGCTCTAAAAGAAAATTCACTTTCAATAACCACACCATCTTTAAATACCAACAACTTACATTAAGTATCCTCTTTACAGAAAAGAATACCTTTACTAAATCACATGAATTCTACAATTACAGAAGCTGCTACAGCTGCTATACCTAACTATAGTATACATATTTTCAAAGTTAAAACTTTTTTATTTGCTAATCAAATAGAATAAAATAAATAAAAAATGTATCACCAAATTTCTAACTTGGTAACTCTTCAGACATATAAATATAAAAGCAGTAAAAGAAAAAACACACCTAAACACACATCCCTGAAAACTATGAACACATTAATAAAGAATAGCATCAACTGTAATTTTATTTAGACTACTGTACAATCATGTAATCACAGCATGCTTTGGGTTGGAAGGGATGCTAGTCATCTAGTCCCAACCCCTCTGCCACGGTCAGGGACAATAACTGGAACTGCTGCTGTGCAATAACAACAAAATTCTTACAGTCTCTGACTTAAAAATATCTTGCTGTTTACAGGTAATCAGTGCTACCTACCTGTCTTGTATGTGATATTGCATATTCAAGTCATTGATTATGAATGGATTCCTGAGTTTTGCATAGGCAACTGCTTTGTCCAGTGGAAATCCTAAAATGTTCATTAAGGCAAATAAATTAAAACTACAAGACACAATACCAGTAAACAGTTTGGAACTTTTGTATTCAAGCTTTAGAAAACAACCAGAGACTTAAGTGTGAGGATGCTCTCTCAAGTATAAACACACATAGTATCAGTTTAAGATGACTGTGAAACTATAGCCTAATTTCAGTACAGGCTGCCAAAAGTAGTGGTTCTGTTTTCAATTCCCTCCTCCTCCTCCCATATGCCCTCCTCTTCCACAAGGCAGGCTTTTATTGCCCCTGCTTGAAAATACGATTTTTAACTTCAGCCTACTCATCTTTGGCTCACTACCCAGCCCCACAAAAAAACCCTAGATATTAGCAGATACAGAAGCTCAGAGACTCACCACTAACAGTGAGAAAGTAGAATGACTTCACAATTATTGGACCAAGTGTTAGATCACCATTTCCACTAGCTCCACAAGTACTTACCCATGGAACAGCTATTTAAATATCATGTCAGACAGGACGTTCTCAAGCAATGAACACAGTAGCATTTAAAAATTTTGTATTTTAAGACCCAGTTGCATTATATTAAACAAGAGAATTTAATCATTTCCTAGGAAAATCCAATAAAACTGCAAAACAAAGCATCTAACAGGACCCTCAAACAGCTTAAAGAATTTAAACGTGAACAGTATTTATGTTATTAGAAGATTTACCTTTAGAGTGAAAAGAAATGAGACAGTCACATAAAGGCCAGTTTTCTACTGGCTCATTCAAGATAATATCCTCTTCAAATATTACTACAGTTATATACTTAAACATGGAGAGGCGTTCCAGGATTTCTTTCATTGGTTTGGACTTTGATTTCTTAGCCATTGAACAAATCCCAACTGCGATTTGTCTTTCTGGTGGCTGAAAAGAAGGGAGGGAAGAGAATTATTATGCTGTCTCAGAACACAATGAGGTTTTAAGCAGCACAACACTAGAGCAGATATTTTTCTGTTACAATTCACAAGCTACCTTTAATTTAGTATTTAATCAGGTAAATTCCCATCAGGTAACAAAACGTAACACAACAGTACATTGCACTGCATCCTTATGAAAAATGCCTCAAAAATGAAACTGCTTAATAGCTCTACACTACATTTTTTGAGTGTCATATCAGGAACAAATAGACACCACAAAATCTAAGTCAGAAATCTCAACTGAACAAAAATCATATTTAAGACTTCGTCTGAAATTAACCAGCAATTAATTTTTATACTGTGTAGTACTTCTACATCTACTTAATACTCACAAGGCTTCTCATCACCTAATATGACAAGTGAATCATGAAAAGGAAAACCAGTAAACCAGAAAATACTGTTCTAGATTTCTGAACTATTTAGTGCACAGTTTCATGTTTCTTTAGTAAACTCTATATTTGCTTTCACATTAAACCTTCAAAAATTTCTTTCCCCCAATAGTATTCCTAAGCCAACCAACTCCTCTGTTTAAAGGAAACAAACAAACAAGCAAAAAAAAAAAAATCACAGAACCCTTTATTTCAACTTACTTCCTTTTTAAAACATAGCCAATTACCTTCCCTTACTAAAATGCACTGACTGAATTGAGCAGACTGAGCTGCGCCTTTTGCACTACTACTCAGTATTTCCAAGTTACTTTCAATCACAGGAAGTGCTTTAACAACACTTCCTTGCATTCAAATTTTTTAAACAGGATTACAATCCTGGAAATTTTATCTGACTGTTCCCCTAAAGTGAAATGTTGCGGACTAAAAGAACAAGCAAAATGAGTTAAAAAAGTGACAACCCATGCATAATAAAGTTCAGAGTTTGTCTTAAATTTAAAACTGGTAAGCACAATGCCAAAATACAATTTACAATGCTCTGTGAGGGTCCTAAACTAAGGTATAACTTTAGAGAAACTTTCTATACATGAAACATGGAAAAACAAAGGCAAAAAATCAAAAGTTAACTGCAGCAGTTGATGACACACAAAAGAAAAATTCTACCATTTTTTTGCTACAAATTATCCACATAGATGAAAAGAAGGCTTATGCCACCAAATTCATTCTTAGAATCCAGAACAAATCTGCAAAACAGGCACATCAACCTCAGTTGCCCTTAAACTCTGCATTAGATCAAGCACATCTACTTAATTTTCAAGTGTGCTGCATTTTCAAGCATTACTGACAGATCATTATCTGAATACGAACGATTTCTCAATTTAGAACATTATTTCATGGTTAGACTTAGGTGAACTAATGCCATTTAAATGGAAAATAATGCTACAGAACATACAGAAGAGTGCACATGTGCCCCTACAGTACATACAGACTCATACTCTTCTTCTTCTTCTTCATCCCCGTGGTCATAGAAGTGTTCGTAATCTGAAGATCTGGCTGAATCCAATAATCCTTCTCCATCTTCTCCCCCCACAAAGAATCTAGGAGGATCATTCTCTGTTGCACTAACCGACATGTTTACGAGATCTATAGAGACCTAGGTAGAAACTGCAGTCCCTCTGGCAAGAGAGATTCTGGGCATGTTTCCCACTGTCTCAGGAACACCAAAGTCCCCTGTTCTTTGATGCTGACTGTGCAGTGTTGTCACTGTGATGACGTTGTCTACCGAGCACCCTTTAACTGGGATCATGTGCTCATTATTGAGTTGCTGCTCCAACAAACCCACAATGCGCTGCTGCTTCCCTGAGATGGCACAACTTTTTAACCTACAAGAAATATCGAAATAAACAAAAAGAAAACACACACTTGATAAAGGGGCATCAGAATAAACCTGTATAATTCAGAAAAAGTGCTTGGACACCTACATACCTCTAAGCAAAGCATCAGAAATAAAACAGTGCACACTATACACAGTCTACACTTTTACAGGTAGGTTTAGAGAGGGGGAACCTAATTTCAAAACTTTTTTCAAACTACTGATGCAGGATTGTAAAAAAAAACATTACACCTCACCGAAGTAAAAAGTGGCAAATGCATATTTTTCCTAACTTAAGAAGGGTAAAGTGCAGAATACGTATTTTATGTGAAAAACAAACCAACAAAAATATTCTCCAATATATGCAGTATTTAACTCACCATACCTGTCACCAGTTGTTTTTTCCACAAAAGTTTTGTGATCAAATGGCAACAGCAAACACACAAAAGTGGTAATGAAAACTAAAGCCACCATCAGGATCATTCTTAAATAGAAACCTAGTCTTTCAAAACCTGAGTGAATCTTCTGTGTGAAAGCAGAATGTATGTGACAGCTTGATGTTTGCTTATGTCCAACAAAGTATTGCCTTATTTTCACACTGAAAAATTAATAATTACAGAGATGTACACTAGCACTGCCTTCCGCTGAAAGTACTTCTAAGTACTAATGTACCAGTGAAGTGAACACATATTGTGCCCTTTTAACCAGTCATGTGAAAATAAAATACTGGCAAAATAACTTGCACAAAGAAACAAGAGACTCAGAACTCAGGTCCCTCTTGTTTTAGCTGGATAGCTGTTCCTGCTCTAAGCTATATATGGCTTTATAACACTAATTACAATCCATCACTGCTACTTAGAAAATAACAAGCAGTTACTTGTTTAGGAGCTCATCTGATCCAATGTGTTAGGTTAAGTTGTTTATTAGTCAGATCATTACGCAAGTGCCACTCAACAGTGATGTCTCAGCAGAATTGAATTTGTCTTTAAATGTCAGTCAAAATGACTTTGGCTGTTCTATGAACTAAGTGAAGCAATAGTAAATTCCCAGTGGTGATCAACCATTCAGCTTCCTGTGAAGGAAGACAGTAAATAGAGCAAAACTTGCCCAGACAGGATCTGTCCTAATTCAAAGGTTACATGTAGGTCAACAACACAGATGTTTCAGACCCAGAAGCTGAAACTGAGGCCCGAACATAAGGATCCCAGACTGATGGCAGCAGAAGATAAAAATTATTTTTTTCTTAGTATTTGCTATGTATCTGCTGTCCTTCAATTCTGCTAATGAAAAATTACTTTCCCTTGGAATGTTAAACTGCAGCTGTTTACCCTTCAAGCAATAAGAACAAAATGAAATTTCAAACTCCTAATTTATCTGGCTCCCATGAGAGCTAGAAATTGGGTGTTGAGGTAATCAATTCTGTTTATGACAGGATGAAGAAAGCAAGCTTTCCAAATCCTATTTCTAGCAAGCTGCAAAAAGGCAGAGGTTATTGCCAGCATGTACTGACAAGTAGCACAGAATTTTGAAAAAGTACTAAATCAAAAAGACCCTCAAGAAAAAACCTGGTAAAGCTTGAAAAGGAAGTTTAATGGTTCTTCTTATAACAGTTTCCCTCCAACTACCCAAATTCTGTATGTTGGAACCAAGTTACTTAATAGCTTTTTAAAACCTAAGTTTTTCTTATAAAGAAGGAAGAACAATGACTTGAACCAGATAAGCAGGAGGCCTTAAAAAGAGGTTTTTAAGCTTTCTTTCCCTCACCTCTTCCTGTAGCATACTTTGTGAGAGCAGCAGAACTCGTGAGGTTTGCATACAAGTAGTAACTAGTTATTTCATGGGGATCTCTGGCACTACTCGAGTCTCCCTAACTCAAAGGCATTACTTCTCAAAGCAAGTAGAGACTATACAAATACAACATATTTGATTACAAATGACACAAAGATATAACCTGACAAGCTTAATTCTCTAACAAACCTATCTGAAACTCAGTGTTCTGCTATCTTCCTAATTCAAGAATTTGGACACCGTTGGTGTTGACACTTGTTGAGTGGAGATTCACCTGCAGAAAACAGACTTTGAAGAGCCACATAGTTTGCTGGGAATTAACAGACTGTTTTCTGCAAGATTAACATTGTTCACCCATGAGAAGGTGGATGAATAACTAGAATGCCAGTCCACATAGCTGTCACTAGGCACCAGGGTGTTCAGACAATTTGTAAAAGTAAAATCAAAGTATTAAGAATAGATACCGACAATTTTCAGGCTTGTAAACTACTGCATGAACTCAATGAATTGCATATAAATTGGTACTCTGGCTGCTCATGGTTACCAGTTTATCTCCCCAACAGCAGATGCTGTAAGATATTGTCATTAGAATAAATTTGTGTCAGGATATATTTAATAAATTACCTATTTTTACAATTAATGCTTTCAGAGACGGGAATTAAAACTCGTTACCTCCAAATGCTACAATAAAAATGGAGATATCCAATTCTTTCTTGTGGTGTGTGAAAAATAAAGAAATCAAGAAAAGAGACATGTAAAGAGAAATACTAGATTAAGTGACTGCAACTACAGTGAACAACTTACACAAATCTCCCAAAAACTATCTATGGTTATTTGACATCAAGAAAGCAGTGAGACCAAACTTGAATAAACACCTGGTTCTCAAGCTGTATGCCTAAGAGAAATAATAAATAGCAGAGCAAGAAGACGGAGCTGTCTTCCTGCTTCAGAGGTAGTCGGTGCTGATGGGAAAAACTAGTACACAGTGCTCTCTGCAGAATTCCATCTTGTGCCCCCTGGAGCAGGGAAGAGTCTTCCCAGCACCATTCTTCTGTATTAAGAAGTGAGCAGCAGCAGCAACAGAGGGGCAGAGAAGCTTTTATGTTAGATCTTTTTCTGCTTGGTGGTTGAGCAAAAGCCTCATCAGACAGGGAAGGTTAGAAGGTTACCCACTCACCTCAACCACTAAAGATTGCAATGTAAGCAAGACAAAACCCAAAGCTTTGCAGTGCAATATACACTGACCCATTTCCACAGAGATAGCACAAAGAACATTCAGGCAACAATCTCCTACCGTGCAGTGACCTCTCCGGGTAAAATTAACTAGACTATGTTCTCTTCAAACCTCAGCTGTTACACAAGGCTTCTGGTTTACAGCATATAGATTAAAAAAAATCTTCACTAATTTTGAGAAATTAAATGTTGTTCCTTAAAAGGATTTCCAACCAAACGTATGGCCTGTCCACAACATGGTGTCTTAGTCAAAAGCAAAGAAACCAAACCAAAAAGAGTAAATCTGCTAATTTTTTTTGTTCTCTCATTTCATTTCTTCCCTAAAACTTTGCAATCCACTATGCTCACTAACAGTTTAACTGGTATTACTATTATTGACTTGTGGAAAATATAAAAACCAACATTCTAAACATATAAAATGACACACAAACTTAACATTAACATACAAACAGGGCTGTATTTGAATCAGAGATTTTAGCACCCTGACAAGCATTCCAAGCTAAATGCTCACTCTAGTGGTGCCCTACAGATTTGTCTTCTAACAGAACATTTCTCTGCATCCACAAGCACATTTAGAAGGAACTCCACAAGTATATTCTGAACGAATAAGCCAAAATATAGACCTCACTAAGTGCTAACAGATACTCCTACAAACAGTTTTCCTATTTCCATTCCACACATTTCAGCAGCTCAGGATTCTAGTTCTGATGTTTCCCATATTTACTTAGACCATAAAGATTAGCATTACAGTAACTGTCAGCAACAAATCAGCTCAATACAGCAGCAGTGGTCTGAACAGTCATGAAAAAGGGGCTCAGAGTTTTAACAGTCACGGTGTAAATACTAATAAAAACATATACAGCTCCTGTACAAATGGAAGCATGTCACCAGGTTTTCTTCTGTGTCACTACAGCTATCAGAAAAAATAATACACGCTGACTACTGCGCACTAAGGGAACAAAACTAGAGTAAAAATGCTTCTCACTTGTTATATTAAAAAAACCCCCATCAACACATCATGCGTTAAATAGCTATAAAACGCTTCCAAATCATGAGCCACTCAGGAAAACAACTTTTCAAAATGTCATAACGTAAAAGCTACAAAATACTTTGTGACATCTACATTGTGGAATTTAACAAATAGGTAACTGTACAAGAATCATAAGTGGTGATCATCTGTTACATGATGTTGTACATACATAGATATGACCGTAACAGAACAACCCAATCCCCAGTACCTTACCCCTATATTGCTCCTTTTAAACTTTTGGGTTTTGTCCCATAGGCGTATTCCAGTTGCGTCCCTTACCAGCTTTCTCCAATTTAAATTAAGCAGTTAAAACCCAAATAATGTTTAGCAATTTGTCAGGTAGTCTCAAGGCAGCTGACAAAAGGTTTTCAACATCTTCCTGCTAGAACTGCTATATGTTTCATTAACAGTACACCTAATGGGGAAAATGTTTGCCTCACGCCTGCTGAGGCATTCTACCCATTTTAAAGCTCAAATTCCGTAATTTGATTTATGGTGTAACAAACCAACAAAGACAGACACTTTGTTGTGTTGCTGGTGAAGAAGAAAATATGGGTAGAGGGCAACAGGGAAGTAGAGGGGAGACAAGAAGGAGCAAGCAGCACAGGAGCCTGAACTGCTGACAACACCAGCTGCAATCCCAAGTGCTCTCCATAGATGTGCAACACCTTTCTACAGATGATTCAAAGACACTGGGTGATATACCAAACTTAAATGTGAGAGACTTTAGAACTAATAACAGGGCCCACACTCAAGAATAGCATTTCTTCAGGTCTAACAGATGACCAGGAAGGGAAAGGAGACAGGACAATCAAAAGGCAGAAAAAGAGGGAAAGCATGCCAAGACACAGAAGCTGCTGAAGACAACACTATGAACAAACGATAAGTGACTTGTTTATTGCTGTACCTTACACATAAGATACATATTCTCCCCAGTGTACTTTAACAATAAATGTCTACTGCATCATGTAGTTAATATAAAAAAGTCTAACATTTACACACACATATGTTGTTCCGTTCTACCACAACTCCTGTGAGATGCTGAGTGGCAGCTGTCAGCCCATTACTGAGATGGACTAAGTCTAAAAGATATGTTGAGAAGACCTATCCCAATATTCCTCAGTCACAAAGACTGTTACAGTTACAGCGTGATAACATTTGTGCACAATAACAAAAATAACCCCCAATGACACAAACAACAAAAAACCTTGAATCAAATAAAATAAAAAAATCACAGAAAATACAAAGGGATTTCCAAAACCCCTTGGAATCTATAAGTTCCAGTGGTATACAACAGGCTGATTAAGAAACATGAAACTGAGAAATGCCTTCAGCTCTCTTCATCAAATGCAAACTTCAACAGCCTTAACAAGTTTATCCACACCTTCTGTTACTCAGCCTTTCTCAGAAATACCAAGCAAGAAACAGCACTGATGCACAACACAACAGAAATAGGCTAAAAAAAAGGCAGCAAAGGAAAAAGATATACTATAAAGCCTACATCACACAGAATTACAGGAACTAAGTCACCTGCTACAATCTTGCATCAGAAAAAATCAAGCTCTAGATTTCACAATATGCTAACATCTTCCCTCATTGAGACAAGAACCTTCCAAAAGAAGATGAAAAATTGCCTTTATTTGTAGCTTTCAGCCAGGAACTTGTTTCTGCCCACAAGCCAAGAACAGCCCTCAGACTTCAGGTGAAGAGCCATAATCTAAGCAAATGACAAATGTGAACATGTTCTTTCTGTTTGCAGGAACACTGCAAATATTTTGTACAGTGTTCCCAAAGCATTACTATGTAGTAGTTTATGCATTACACCACCAGAAAAATTATGGCAGGTCCTCTTCCAAAGCACACCACTCACATTTCAGTTTTGTTCTAATGAGACCTGAAGAAACCTTCTTAAGAATGAAGAGGAGCTGTGAGTCCTCCTTGCCAAGGTTACTGCATTTACCTGGTAAGGCTTTGGTAGTGAGGGGAGCTGCGGCAGTGGCTTCTGTGAGAAGACACCAGGAGCTACCCCCATGTGGGACAGTTTCAGCCAGCTCTAAAATGGACCTCCTGCTGCTGCCCAAAGCTGAGCCCATCAGCCACGCTGGTGGTGCCTCTGTTATATGTAAGAAACAGTAAAAAACACAGAAAGTCTCTGCTGGAGCTCCTGGCAGGAGCTGCAGCCCATGGTGAGGACACATGGACAGGAATGCTGTTCTGTGCTGGAGCCCTGCTTTACACTGGAGATTTTATTCAGTGCTCAAGTGGTTTTTTTATGGACATATAAATTTACACATTCGGACAGTTACGTAAAAAATGTGTCATTGTTCAATCAAGAATCATAGAACACTCTGGGTTGGAAGGAACCTCAAAAATCACCTGGTTTTCAATTTCTTCCTAGTATCTAATCTAAATCTATTTTTCCTCAGCTTAAAGCAATTCCTCCTGTGTCCTATCACTACATGTCCTTGCAAAAAGTCCCTCTCCAGCTCTCTTGTAGCCCCTTTAGGTACAGGAAGGAGCAATAAGGCATTACTGGAGCCTTCTCTTCTCCAGACTGAACAGCCCCAACTCTCTCAGCCTATCCTCATAGGAGAGGTGCTCCAGCACTTTGAATATCTTCATGACCTCCTGTGGACCTTCTTCAACAGATCCATGTGTTTCTTATGTTGGGGGCCCCAGAGCTGGACACAGCACTTGAGGTGGGGCTCACCACAGCAGCGGGATAGAATCCCCTCCCTTGACCTGCTTTTGTTGCAGCCCAGGACATGACTGGCTTTCTGGGCTGCAAACACACCTTGCTGGGTCATGCTGAGCTTCTCGTCAACCAACACCTCCTTCTCAGGGCGGCTGTCAACCCCTTCTCTGCCTAGTCTGTATCTGCGCTTTTGATTTCTGTGACCCGTATTCAGGACCTTGCACTTGACCATGTTGAACTTCATGAGGTTGGCACAGCCCACCTCTCAAGTGTGTTAAGGTCCCTCTGGATGGCATCCTTTCCCTCCAGCATGTCAACTGCCCCACACAGCTTGGTGTCATCAGCGAACTTGCTGAGGGTGCACTTGATCCCACTGTCCATGTCACCAAAAAAGATGTTAAACAGTGACAGCCCCAATATGAACCCCTGAGGAATGTTGGTTGTCTCAGGTCTCCACTTGGACAACACGCTGTTGACCTCAAGACTTTGAGTGCAACCATCCAGCCAATTCCTTATGCACTGAGTGGTTCAAATTCACGTCTCCAATTTAGAGACAAGGATGCTATGCAGGACGGTATCAGATGCTTTACAACAGTCCAGGTAGATGATGTCAGTTGCTATTCTCTTATCCACTGATATCCACTCTATCCACCCTGGCATAGAAGACCACCAAATTGGTCATGCATGATTTGCCTTTAGTGAAGTCTGGCTGTCATCAATCACCTCCTTATTTTCCAATTGCCCTACAAGAATCTGCTCCATGATCCTGCTTAGTAGGTACCTGGTGGTCAACCCACCACATTCCAAATGCGTTTCCTGGGCAAATACTGCACTGTTACTTGCACTCCACCTTCAGCAGCAACATGTACATGCAGGTGCTTTCACCCACACTTTTTTCAGCTTGGTGGTTAGGACATGTTTCTGATAAACAGAAAACAGGGACTTAAAGCCACTGAGCCAGGAGGGAACAGAAACTATTTGTCTTGTTCTATTCAACTGTTCTAACCATTAGCCTACCATAATCCAATTTCACTTTCCCCATACACTACTCCTTGTTTCGGATTTTTTTATGGTGGCCTCTAGGTTTCTCTTTAAAGGAGATGGCTTCCTGCTCTACATTCCAAGCAGAAGACAGGTACCTAATTTTCCAAATCACAGAAAAACACACAATCATTAAGGTTGGAAAAGACCTCTGACCTAACATCACCATGTCAACTAGACCATAGTACTAAATGCCATGTCTGGTCTCTCCTTAAACATCTCTGGGGACAGTGACTCCAACAGCTCCTTGGGCAGTCTGTTCCAGCATCTAATCACCCTTTCTGTAAAGAAACTCTTCCTAATGTTCAACCAAACCTTACCAGTAAGACATTTTTAAACAACCACTCTCATGAATCAGGAATCCAGAAATACCCACCTTACTGGCATTTCCTACTGGAAATAACTGTGGTCAGTGTTACTTACAGGGACACTTAGCATTTCTTGAAATTCTGTACAGCTAGGCTAGCTAACTAGCTGCACTTGCCTAAATCTTCTCCTGGGGACCTGAATTATTTTCCAAGAGCTTTGCAACCTAAATGCTTGTGCCTAAAATAAGATTTCAGTCTGACTCTCTGTATTACAGTCGCTTAGCTCAGGGGACTGAAAACTGAGAAGAGTTGTACTGTGCCATGTGAACCAGGACTCTGTCAGGGAGCCAGTTTTGCAGCAAGCAAATATGTGCCTTTTAGGCTGTTGGTGAACGAAGTTTCTAGTCTTAAAGCACAGCTGTTAGTTTACAGTAAGTACTTACTTAGCTGACATCCCCATTTTTGCTTTCTTTCCCAGTAATTAAACAGTTAGTTAAGCAAAGTATTTCCAGTCTTTTAGAGTGCCTAAACCTAAAGTGAAATAACATTTCAATGCATCTTTCCCTTACCAAATTCTCTGCTCATAGAACTTCTTTCCAGAAATATCTCAGAGCAGAAATACGATTTTTCAGCACATGTAAAGCTCTTGAGTTTTAGCCCCAAATACTGCCATAGCACAATCACAGGACATCTTTTAACTCTTCATCAGTCATAAACTGCAAAGTAAACCATTACTATCCTTCAACAGAAGTGCCAGAACAGCTGTAAAAGTGTAGAAAAACATGTCTGATAAATATCACTGTCTCACCTTCAAGATAGAAAGGCTAACTACTACAAACTGACATCTGGCATGTGTGGCAAATATCTCCTGCACAGCCACAGAACCTTCACATTCCTTAACCTCCAATTCCTTTTCTAAATCAAACCCTGTCAAACACATTACATAAAGACATTTATGTTCCTGGCAAGGTTGAGTGTTTCAGGAAAGGCTGGCTTCCAAACTTTGAGAAATCCCACTCAAAGGTGTCAAAACAGCTTCTCCAGATTTTCACAAAGAACTTTCTACTTCAGCTTTGTAGAGATAAAAAGGGTTTTGCATGAAATTGTGTACCAAAGTTCATTAGGCTCAGCCTCTGGAAGCCTGATCTGTGCTAACCAGACAGGTGAAACCTTCTTCCACAGAAAGAATCAGACAACCAAGACAATCCAGCCAGTATAAAAATTCATATTTCTCACATATTGAACAACGAATGAGGCATATTATGTCACCACATGCTACAGGAAAATTTCACATAGCAAAAATAGTTTTATTATTGGTTGAATCAAAACTTATTCACTGAGACAAAGATGGATTTTATAGGAATTTTGATACTCCTGGAGACAAAGAGTTTGGCTTGCTGCTAGAGTAGAAAGATGATGCAGAAGTGATGCAGGAAAGAAGGAAACATATCAGGCTGAACAGATAAAAGGAAATACACTTAGAAAGACACAACATAATGCAGAAATACTGTAACAAACAACTACCAAGAACACACCAGATAAAAGTGGTTTGAATGAGAAAGGAAACCACTTATTTCACTTCGGTGGTGATACTGATCTCCCACAGTTCTTCCTGCTTGTGTGAGGAGTGGCTAACTACAAAGTCAACTGGCAACAATGCAAGTGCAAAAACTTTAGCATTTACAAAGCTTAACAACACTCAGTAAAATCCCCAGGTTCAGGAAAACACCACAAGAATAAAGAGAAACGTTACATGAATCCCTCACTCCAAACATCACTCCCATCTCAGCTCCTGACAGGCTATTTTCTAGTTAGGACATGCAATTGATTCTCATCTTTGGGACTGCTGCACCTTATTTTGTTCTCTGATTACAGACAGCAATCCCTCGTGCCCCAACAAATCTTACTGTTCTAGGGAGAAATTTTGTAGTGTGAGGGTAACCTCACACTACAAAACATTCACAGACTCCTTGGGCAACTTGTTCCAGTGTTACCTGGAACAGGTAACCCAGGGAGGCTGTGAATGCCCCATCCCTGGAAGTGTGCAAGGCCAGGCTAGACAGGGCCCTGAGCAACCTGGTCTAGTGGAAGATGTGCCTGCCCCCAGCAGGGGCGGGGTGTGACTAGAGCATCCTTCAAGCCCCTTCAAACCGCTTAACATCCTATGAATTTATCATCACTTTTGGGGGATACTAACAGTGTGCCTCAAACGCAGAGCGACGCCCCATCAGCCCCATCCCCGGTCAGTCACACACTGCCTTCCACGCCGTGTGCTGAAAGCCTTCCCCGGACGCTGACAGCACCGCGCGGTGCAAACCCACATGGCT
>NW_008672174.1:0-7657 GCF_000695815.1 Acanthisitta chloris | reverse complement strand
GTCCCTCAGCGCATCGTCCCCGCCCGGTGTGGCGATGCTCATCAGCAGGGAGGACGCTAAGAGGAGCGCGCGATGGGGAATGAGGGTCCCGCACGCCCCAAGAGTGCGTGTGAGAGTTTGTCGATGGGCTCTGGTTGTGGCTGAATAAACCCCTCAGAGGCTCTTGTGTCCTGCTCTCCCTTCAGCCTTCCAGCCCGGAGAAGGAGGTGGAGAGGGATGTGTTCCTGTTCCGAGCCTACATCGCCCAGGTGAGGCTGAGGCTGCACTGGCTGAGAGGATTGGGAGGCACAAAGTCAGTCCAGGATGGGTGGAGGTTGGAAGGAGCTTAGCCCAGGTTGCTCCAAGCCCTGTCCAACCTGGCCTGGAGCACTCCCAGGGATGGAACATCCACAGCTGTCCTGGCAACCTGTGCCAGTGCCTCAGCACCTCCCAGGGAACAATTCTATCTCAATATCCTGTCTGTCCCTCCCCTCTGGCAGTGGGAAGCCATTCCCCTTTGTCCTGGCACTCTAGGACCTTTTCCATTCATGTGACCTTAAATCCCATCCTGTTCCAACCTTCCACCAGCCCAGGTTGTTCCAAGCCCCATCCAGCCTGGCCGTGGCCATTCCCAGAGAGCATCCACAGCTGCTCTGGACAACCTGTGCCAGAGCCTCAGCACCCCCACAGGGAGGAATTCCTTCCTGACATATCCACGTCCTGGGAATGCTGCATGATGTGGAAATAACTCCTCCTTCAGCACTGGAATATGTCAGTGGTGTAGGTGTGAGTGCAGTGTGAAGTGTGGAGGGTTAGGGTGACCTGGTGACACCTTCCTGGAGGTGGTTTGTCATTCCTAAATGGCACATGGGAAATGGCCCTTGTTGGGGGTAGGAAATAGGACCTTCTGCAGAGATTTGGGGAGGTCTAAGGTAGAAATATGCCTTTCCTGGTGGTGGTTGTTGTACTAACTGAGGGTTTGGGAATGAGCAATTGTTCACCTCATAAGGAAGTCATGGAATTGTCTCTGTTGCCTTTCCCAGAGGAAATATGGAGTTGTCCTGGATGAGATCAAAGGTAATGCCAGTCCTGAGCTACAAGCAGTGAGGATGTTTGCAGAGTATCTGTCAAATGAGAGCCAGAGGTGAGTGAGCACCAACCTCTGTCCTGCATGGAAATTGTGGAAGAGTTATCCAGAGTTGTGGGTTTTGAGGTGTTGCAGTGAATCTCCAAAAGGGAATTTCATAGAATCCCAAAATCAGGGAATGGTTTGAGTTGGAAGGACCTTAAAGCTCATCCAGTCCCACCCCTTGCCATGGGCTGGGACAATTCCTACCAGCCCAGGCTGTTCCATGCCCTGTCCAGCCTCCCTGGAACACTCCCAGGGATGGAGTAGCCACAGCTCTGGAGTTGTGTGGGACAGAGTCACTTTGTCTTACTTAGCAGCAACCCAATCCCACATTCCTTGCTGTCCACAGGGATGCAATTGTGGCTGATCTGGAGAAGAAGATGGGCAAGAGTGTGGATGTAGCCAACACCTGCTCATGGCTGCTTCCATCTACTGCCATGACAAGAACTTTGATGCTGCTCTGCGCACTCTGCACCAGGGGGAGAGCCTGGTGAGTGGAATGGAACCTCTGGGAGCAGGGAGGGATGTGCTGGGAGAGCCTGGAATGGTGAGTGGAACCTCTGGAAGCAGGGAGGGATGTGCTGGGAGAGCCTGGAATGGTGAGTGGAACCCCTGGAAGCAGGGAGGGATGTGCTGGGAGAGCCTGGAATGGTGAGTGGAACCTCTGGGAGCAGGGAGGGATGTGCTGGGAGAGCCTGGAGTGCCACAACCACAGCAACTTGTGCCAGTGCCTCCTCCTAGAACATCCTGAGTTGGATCCCAGAAGGATCACTGAGTCCAGCTGTGATTTTGCTCTTGTTCCTTGCAGCATGGCCATGATGATCCAGATCCTCCTGAAGCTCGACAGGCTCGATCTGGCCAGGTAGGTTCAGCTCCTTTGGTGTTATCATGTTGCTCTCATGTGCTGAGCCTTGAGAGGAGGAAATTCAACCCCTGCAGGGATACAACCTGTGTGCAGGTTTTGCTGCAACACCTTTTTACTCATCCGTGGAGGTGACAGATCTGGGTATGGCTAAAGCAGAGTTGGAGCTCTGGGGATAATCTTCTCTTCAGCAGAACATGGTTGGAATCTCTAGTCCTGAGTTTCTGCCTTCCCACAGGAAAGTCCTTCAGGGATTTTTCCAGTGATATATTGAAGTGTTTGTGCCACATTCCCAGCTCAGATGAGTTGAGAGGAGAAACCACAACTTTCTGTTTCCGTCTTTTAGACTCCTTTCCATCTTGTTACCATTTCTTTCTGCTGTGTGACTTCCCTTTCTGCAGGAAGGAGCTGAAGAAGATGCAGGAGCAGGATGAGGATGCAACTCTGACTCAGCTGGCAACTGCCTGGGTGAACCTGGCTGTAGTGAGTACCCAAAACAGAGATCCCTGAGCTCCAGCACCTGAGGATTCATTCCATGGCTTGTTCCTGGTGGCTCTTTTCACCTCATGGTCCCAGAAGAACATCCAGGGTTGGGTTTGAGTTGAGTTGGGCTGGGTTTGGGTTGGGTTTGGGTCTTTAACACTTCAAGTTCACAGCAGATATTGGCAGTTGGTTTCTCACACCCCATGGCTGGTTTGCTGGTCACTCTGTGCTCCTGGCAGGGAACATTTCCTCACAGAAAGGGCTGAACCACACTGGAATCATTCCCAAAGCATTCCAGTGGGGAAAGCTGCTGTGCTGCATCCAGACTCTGAGCCAAAACTGGCTGTGCTTAGAGCTGCCTGGCATTAGCAGCAGGTGATGCTACCTGTGGGTGTTCCCTCCTCTCTCTGCAGGGTGGGGAGAAGCTACAAGATGCTTACTACATCTTCCAAGAGATGGCAGACAAATGCTCCTCCACCCTCCTGCTGCTGAACGGCCAAGCAGCCTGTTACATGGCCCAGGGCAAGTGGGATGATGCAGAGGGAGTGCTCCAGGAGGCTCTGGATAAGGTATTGCCTCATTTCCCCAGCCACATTTGCTCTCAGGGGGGTGTTGAGGGACACAGTGAGGACTCTCACTGATCACATTCATGGAAACACCCAATAGTGATCCATGTTGCTAAGCCTGGAATAGTTTGGGCTGGAAGGGACTTAAAGCTCAGCCAGTTGCACCTCCTGCCAGGGGCAGGGACACCTTCCACTAGCCCAGGTTGCCAGGCTGGGCAGGAGTAGTTCTGTGCTGGTTGGAGCTGGGATTGGTGTAGTTTCCATATGGCTCAGGGATTGTTGTTGTTTCCAGGACAGTGGCCACCCTGAGACCCTCCTCAACCTTGTTGTCCTCTCGCAGCACTTGGGGAAAGCTCCAGAGGTGAGACCTGATGTCCTGTCCCTGTTGCTGAGGGCAGGATGTGTGTTCCTGGTGCATGGGGGAACACTTGGGCTGGGGAGCTCACACTTCCAGGATGTGTTTGGGGACGTACAGGTGGTGTAGGTGGCTCATGGGCAGGTTGGATGGGGCTTGGAACAACCTGGGCTGGTGGGAGGTGTTCCTGGGGTGGAATTAGATTATCTTTGAGGTCCTTTCAACCCAAACCATTCCATGTTATTGGGCAGAAAAAAATCACTTGAGCTCTGAGTTCAGCTCTCACTAATTTTCACTCAGACTCACCATTTAAGTACTATTTTGAGGCTATGCAGAGCTCTTACTGGTTTCTCTGGGACTGCTGGCATTGGGACGTTCAGATCAGGTGTTTGGCTGTGAACACACTGAGGTGTGATGTGTTTCACCTTTGGCTTCTTCTGTTGTTGTCTCAGTACTTAAATCTCTCATCCCATCAGGTCACCAATCGCTACCTGTCACAGCTGAAAGATGCTCACAAGAATCATCCCTTCATTAAGGAGTATCAGGCAAAGGTACAGAGCAGAATGGACTGGAACAGGATAGAAATAAAGAGTATTAAAAGAGATTTCTCATGTCTCAGACCAAGCTCTGATGGGCCAAGGGGATTCTCTCCCATGGCCTGAGGGAGCACCTTGTGTTCTCTCTCCATCACCAGCACATTGCTGGGAGATTTTGGGCAGCACAAGGCAGGTGTGATGGATCTGAAACTGGAACATCTGGAAGGAAAAGCTTAGATTGAGATTCTTAATCCAGCTGGAAGTTGTGTTTAAACAGAGGAAGTGTCCTTCTGGGAGAAAGAATTTGGGGAGAGGGGAAGGGAAAATGAAGCAAATTAGAAAGAACTGGCACAGGTGATTTGTTGCTCAGAATTCCTGTGGCCTCAGGGAATTGCTGGTGGTGGTTTCTCTCTCCAGCTCGTGCAGTTGATCAGTCAAGTTCAGGTTTATCCATTTCTCTTTGCTTTCAGGAGAATGACTTTGACAGACTGACCCTGCAGTATGCACCCAGTGCCTGAGGGGAGAGGACCAGGCTGCCACAGCTCTGTGCTACCTGAGGACTGAGGTTCATGTGCAATTCCACTGCAGGAACATGGAAAAATTCCCTCTGGGAGTCAGTCTGGCTGCACTCCTGCTGGCAGGGCCAGGGCTACACCTCTCTGTGACATTGAACTTGTAGCTGAAAGCCTTTCCTGGGCCCTGAAGTGTGTGTAAAGCACAGTGCAAATCAAGAGTATGCAACTGTCCCTGAAACATTCCTAATAAAGCCTTTTCTGGGTCTGTGTGCCCCTGGATTTCTGGAATTCAAGTGATGCCGCTCTGGGACTGAGCCCTGGACTGAGGGTGTGATGGTGGGAGAGGGTGAAGGGTAATTTTAAGCATCCTCATTGAGCACATGGATGAATCCTGAGTTGGGGATCTTCTTCCAGTCCAGATGACAACTCCTTTCCCTTCAGCATCCCATGGATCCCTGGTTGAAGGGATTGTTGCTGCTGTGGGGGAAAGCTCCCAAAACAACAACAATCCCATTGTTACAGGCTCAGCCTTGGCCTTAGCTGGGTAAAACACAGCAGCTCCTGTCCTGGAGCCAGGACACACATCCTGTGGCACTGCCCTTGTCACCAGGCCCTGCTGGGCCATGGTGGGGCTGAACCTGCTTGTCCTGGGACAGCAGGTGTCCCAACACTATGACTCTGCTGTCCTCGAGCTCCTCATGGGCATCTCCATGTCCCACCAGAGCCCCTGAGAGCAGATGTCCCTGTGGACCCCTCAGCTGGGCCCACCAACACTGGAATTATCCTTGGAATTATCACTTGGGGAGGGGTTTGTACTGTAAGTGTGTCCCACGGGTCCTTCCTTTGTGCCCCTCTGGCTGTGGTGGCCCTGAAAGGGCCCATTGTCCCCTCCCTTGGCTCTCCAGCTCCTTTCAGTGAGGGGTTATTCATGGCCCAGCCTGGGATGAATGTTCCCTTTGTGGAGCTGCCTGAGGGAGACTGAAAGGGGCTTGTGTGCTCGGGGCAGCCGTTCCCCACTTGATGGGCCATGATAAATTGACTTAAAAATGTAAACAATAAGAGCAAGTGGCACGGCAGGAGCTGTCGGGGGACACGGTGGGACCTCGGGAGGAACGAGGTTGTGTTTTCCCACTGCTGCCCCAGACCAGTGAGAGGTTCCAGAGAGCCTCAAGGGCAGAGGAGTGAATTTAGATGTGGCTAAACTAATTTCTCTTTTGGCTTTTCCCTATCAAGTTACAGCTCAGTGAGTACCCATGATGATGATGATGGTGGTGGAGGTGGCATTCAGTGAGGTCTTTCATCAGGGGTGACCTTTGGGAGAGAATATTTGCATCTCACAGGTGCAACTCATCATTCCAGACCCTTCTTAAACTGCAGCAAGTGCCCGAGCTGAGCTGAGCTGATATATTGGGCACACCTGGTCACTCTGTGCTGATATATTGGGCACACCTGGTCACTCTGTGCTGAGCTGTGGTGGTACATTGGGCACACCTGGTCATTGTAATGAGCTGTGGTGGCACATTGGGCACACCTGGTCACTCTGTGCTGATATATTGGGCACACCTGGTCACTCTGTGCTGATATATTGGGCACACCTGGTCA
Source organism: Acanthisitta chloris (assembly GCF_000695815.1). Taxonomy (NCBI): domain Eukaryota; kingdom Metazoa; phylum Chordata; class Aves; order Passeriformes; family Acanthisittidae; genus Acanthisitta; species Acanthisitta chloris. The sequence goes on along the minus strand of NW_008672174.1, from coordinate 1,630 downwards.
CTCTGTGCTGATATATTGGGCACACCTGGTCACTCTGTGCTGATATATTGGGCACACCTGGTCACTCTGTGCTGATATATTGGGCACACCTGGTCACTCTGCTGAGCTGTGGTGGCACATTGGGCACATCTGGTCACTCTGTGCTGAGCTGTGGTGACATATTGGGCAAACCTCATCACTCTATGTTGAGATGCTTGAGAGGAAGGGATGGATCTGCTGCTCCTTGGAGGCTTGTGCTGAAAGGTAGGGAAAAAAGAGCTGGAGAAACAAGTTTTCTTTCTGTATCCAACATATCTCCTTCTGTATCAAATGACAGGAGAAGGTTTATCAGGGAGTTGGCACATGGAGCAGCTCTGTGTTTTTGGATGACCCTGCCAAGGTACTGTGGGACCCTCCCAGTCCTCACAGCCACCCAAAGGATGCCCCTGGGCACTTATCTGCTACTCTATGATCAATTATCACCTCTCCCCACAGAAATATCGGGTGCTCTTGCTCTGGGAGTTCCTCCAGCCTATTGTTGCATGAGAGAACCACTGGCTCTCTTGCAGAATCCCCTATTGGGTCCTCCTGCAGGATCTGCTGTCGGGTTCTCCTGCAGAATTCCCTGCTGGCACCTCCTGCACGACCTCCTGTTGGGTTTTCCTGCAGAATCTCCTGTCGGGTCCTCCTGCAGGATCTCCTGTTGGGTCCCCCTGCAGAACCTTCTGTTGAGTTTTCCTGCAGGATCTTCTGTCGAGTTTTCCTGCAGGATCTCCTGTCGAGTTCTCCTGCAGGATCTCCTGTCGAGTTCTCCTGCAGGATCTCCTGTCGAGTTCTCCTGCAGGATCTCCTGTCGAGTTCTCCTGCAGGATCTCCTGTCGAGTTCTCCTGCAGGATCTCCTGTCGAGTTCTCCTGCAGGATCTCCTGTCGAGTTCTCCTGCAGGATCTCCTGTCGAGTTCTCCTGCAGGATCTCCTGTCGAGTTCTCCTGCAGGATCTCCTGTCGAGTTCTCCTGCAGGATCTCCTGTCGAGTTCTCCTGCAGGATCTCCTGTCGAGTTCTCCTGCAGGATCTCCTGTCGAGTTCTCCTGCAGGATCTCCTGTCGAGTTCTCCTGCAGGATCTCCTGTCGAGTTCTCCTGCAGGATCTCCTGTCGAGTTCTCCTGCAGGATCTCCTGTCGAGTTCTCCTGCAGGATCTCCTGTCGAGTTCTCCTGCAGGATCTCCTGTCGAGTTCTCCTGCAGGATCTCCTGTCGAGTTCTCCTGCAGGATCTCCTGTCGAGTTCTCCTGCAGGATCTCCTGTCGAGTTCTCCTGCAGGATCTCCTGTCGAGTTCTCCTGCAGGATCTCCTGTCGAGTTCTCCTGCAGGATCTCCTGTCGAGTTCTCCTGCAGGATCTCCTGTCGAGTTCTCCTGCAGGATCTCCTGTCGAGTTCTCCTGCAGGATCTCCTGTCGAGTTCTCCTGCAGGATCTCCTGTCGAGTTCTCCTGCAGGATCTCCTGTCGAGTTCTCCTGCAGGATCTCCTGTCGAGTTCTCCTGCAGGATCTCCTGTCGAGTTCTCCTGCAGGATCTCCTGTCGAGTTCTCCTGCAGGATCTCCTGTCGAGTTCTCCTGCAGGATCTCCTGTCGAGTTCTCCTGCAGGATCTCC
>NW_008672173.1:33420-61637 GCF_000695815.1 Acanthisitta chloris | reverse complement strand
ATATTATATATATACACATATATATATCCCTTTTTTCCTGAAGTGTAGAGGTGTTCTATAAAATGTGATTCACTTGCATGTTGTTCCTGCTAACAGAGAGGCTTTTTAGTGGTGTCCTAGTCCCAAAGAGCAGCAGCAAACCTTTTCTAGACACTTTGGCCAAAGTGTCCAAAGTCATTGCCACTTGGCAATGGCAATGTGTGCTGTTCTGTGGCTTCCCAGCATTCGAGGGACGGGGGGGCACTTCTCTGGAGGGCTGGGTGTCACCTTTTAGAAGAGCGTGTTAGATGGGGTACATCTAATGACATCATCTAGCTGCCAGATCCAGAGAAAAATAAAATCTCCAGCTTAATAAAATGAATAAGTAAAGTGCTAAAGTGTCACTGTTTGCAATGTACCTGCTGGAAATTATTAAAGAGACAATCTAGTCATTGTTATTTAAAGATCTTGGAGTGAAAATCTGGTGGTGACAGGGCCAAGTGGGCAAGCCTTCTCTCTGCCAGCTCACAGCCTTGTTTGCCCCTGGATCTGCTCATGCTGCTGCAGCTGCTGAGCCCAGTCCCATGCAGAGGCTGTAGCTTACAGCCATGGGGTGATCCAATGAGCATCCCACTGTAGGGAGCACGGATTTCCAGGCACATGGAAGAGCCCAGTGTTGAGGGCAGTGCTGGAGATGCTATTGTCAGTAGCATCTGGCAGCAAATTTCAGGGACTTTGCTATAATGAGGCAAATTTTAAATGGTTCAGTAATTGCTCTTGATGTTTTTCATCTCAAAACACATTTGCAGTGAAAGAAATGGTGACTTTGTCTGCAGATTTCGAAACTGTTTATGAAGTACACTTGGTTACCTGGGAGGAAAGGCTGATCTGATCCCTTGAAAATCTGTCAGTGTGACTGCTACCTTAATTAGTTTGAATAGATTTCTGCTCTGCAGGAAATGTAATTGAGCTATTACTCTAGTCTTCATTTTAGTATAGAAGTTGTACTTCATTTCTTGACACTCGTTATAATAAATTGTTTGGTTTAAGGACTTTTTGGGCTGAAACTGAAGGAGGGAAAGCCTAGGCTGGGTGTGAGAAAAAATTATGATCTGCAGAAAAGATGATCTGCAAGGTCCATTCCAACCCTTAAATCCTATGATTCTAAGACTGGGAACTGTAGCAATTAAAATATCATAAATGTTTGCTATCCTTTTCTAAGTCACTAAAACTTTGTAAAATTCTCTCGTTTCCAGGGTTATGCACAGAAGTATATTGTGAAGAACTACTTCTACTACTACTTGTTCAAGTTTTCAGCTGCTTTGGGTGAAGAGATTTTTTATATCACTTTCCTTCCATTTACTTACTGGACTATAGATCACTCTGTGTCTAGAAGAATGATAATTGTTTGGTCTGTAAGTATTTCTATGATGAATTTAGATGTTAATTCTGTCTCCATAGCAAATGAATATTTCAGAATAAGAATCACCCTTCAAACAAAGAAACACCAACACTGTTTATATGTAAGTAGCATGTTCAGGAATCAGAGGCATTGTGATGCTGAGAGAAGAGGTGAGAGGCATGAGCTGATGCAGAGTGTCTGTTCATCTCTGTCAAATCTTGGACTGACTTGTTTTTTTTAAGCCCAATCACCGATTGAGCTGCTTTTGATAAGGTTTGCACAGAACAGTTGGGAAAACACTTCCTTCTCAATGTGTCATAGTATTTTAAGGATCATTTTGCATCCCTTTAGGAAAATCTGTCTCTTATTCCGATTTCTTCTGCATAACTTCTTCATATAGTTCTGGCTCAGTTGAAATTACTGTAAGTCTGATGGGAAGGGGATGTGCAGGCTGCAGTGGAATGAGCAGGTGCTTCTGCAGTTATTTGATGGGAGAGGGTGGAATCAGATTCCCTATTGAAGGCTAAGACTTAAAAGCATTGTTTTTTGTTAACATAAGAGCATTCCCAAACTAACTGGGTTCAGCATTGCTTCAACCTTCACAAATGCAGTTTGGGGTATCCAGTATAATGTATTTCCATTCTGACACTGAAAAAACAGTAGATAACCAGCCACTTCAGCTTGGGAATGATTGTTTTGTTACTGACATTGTTTATCTTGGTATTGATCAGATCTTTGTTGCCCAAAGACCGTTTTAGAACATTCAAGGGAGGTATGGAGCATCTCTGGCAGATGACAGACCCTGGAGGTTTAGCTGTCAATCTACACTGATTTAAGAAATTGAAGCTTGGTAAAAACTTGGATGTCATACTTAGCTTTGTTTCTTTACAGTGAAGCTTCTCTATGATTTAGTCAATTCTGGTAAATAATGTTCTGTCTCTTGACCAAATAATAAAAGCAATTTGAATTGGGTCATACGCTTCAAATGCACCTGGACTTGGGCAGAAGGCATTGGTTGCTCTGTGCCAGTAACCCTAGTCAATGCACTTCATAAAGAAAACATGAAAAATAACTGGCAAGTGAAATTTAGAAGTAGGTGGACACTGTATAATTAGAGCTGGGTTTTGGCCAGGAATACACCTACTGCTTCTGGAAACGTGCCACAGAAGATGATAATTGGTAGTCACTGCCTTCTGGGTTTGCATATTGCTCAGAAAAATCACTCTTTAGAGCTCCTTGCATGCCTTTCTGCACATTTTTCTTGCCTTCTCCTTGCAAGGAGTTCATCTGAGTACTGGCCGGATCTAGTCTGCTTTAATGAGAGTATTCAAGCATGAGATATTAGGATTATTATTATTTTCCCAGTTACTGAGGGAGTTGTGGGGTTGCATTTCATACTGAAAAGGGGAAGCTGTTTTAAATATACAGGCTTGCAACAATCTGTATCTTTAAAACGTGTTAATTATATGTAATTGTGAAACGGCTAAAAATGTCTGTGCAGGACATGTGTTAATGCCATGGCAAGCTCAGCTGGGTGGGTTAGTTTCTGGTGAGAAGACTGTGAGCAGGAACTGGCATTTATGGTATGGTGAGAGCTGGCAGTCTGTCTTATAGAATCATATCATTCTTTGAGTTGGAAGGGACCTTAAAGATCATCTAGTTCCCATCCCCTGCCATAGGCAGGGACACCTTCCACTAGACCAGGTTGCTCAACCTGGTCTTAGACTCCTTGGTCATGTATGTGACAGCACAATTAGTTTAGCTGCATGGGAAACACCAAGGTGTCAGTGGTGAAAAAGCTGTGCTTTTAACTGACTGGGAGGTTTTTGGCAATAGCACTGGAAGGACACATGTCTGGTGACACAGCAGAGAGCAGGAGTGCAGATCCACAGGCTCTGTCCAATCCAGAGTTTTGAAGAAATGCTTCTCAGTGGATGGTGATGAGGTGGGGCTGAGAAGAGCATTAGATAAAAGCAAAAATCCAGGTTGCCTGATAGTCTCTGACAACTGCTGCCAGTGGAAGGCTGGGAAGGCCATGAAGGAGCAAGTGCAGCACCCAGGCATGTTCTGCAGGAAGCTCTTACCCATTGGGGAAAGGAGTTGGTGTCAAAGGGAGAGCCCTAAGGAGAAAGTGGTAGTAGTAGTAGTTCCCCATTAAAGGGGATGTTCAGGATGAGGAGAGGCTGTTAGTGAAGCTCTTCAGCAGGGAGAGTGAGTAGACCAGCAATGACCTCTTCATGACCCTGGTGTGAAGTGCATGGGTATGTTGGGAGCACAGTTGGCAGGGATGGTGGTGACAAAGAGGATAAGACCATCAGCTGGGAGAATTGAGCTTATCCAGGAGCACTGGAGAAATAGAGTGGTGCTGAGGGTGGTACTTTGTTTTGTGCTATTTGGGACTTAGACCTGTGAGTTTCTACTGCAAGTTGGAAACCACAGTGGCAATGTCCCAGCATGAATCAAGCAAGTTTCTTCCCTTCAAAATTCAAGCAGTATTAAGACTGTTTACAAAGCCTTCCTGCCATCTTATCTGTAATAGTTTATGCAGAGCCAGTCACCCCCATTTGAGAAAGCTAATTTCAAACTGGAGTAGGGCCAGGGATGATTAAGGAACAGGCTATTTTCTGAGCAGAGACTGAAAGCTTAGATAAGTCCCTAGCAAAATGAAGCTGGAGAGAGAATGGGGATGGCTGCAAACACCAGGGGAAGGAAGGAGCTTCTTGAAATAAAAGTACAGTCACAAGAAGAAACATGCCTAAGACAGTCGTAAATAAGTTACATTGAACCCAAAGGTTGTGAAATAGCTCTAGAAGGGTGAAGGGCAGTAGGAAAAATTATGAAGAGAGTTTATTTCAGCAGCAGAAGAGGAGTGGCCTTGGTCCCCTGGGATGCCTTCTCTAGCCCTGGGTCACCAAAACCAGCTGCTTGTGCTTTTCTGTTTAGGTGGGTGGCTCTAGGAAATGCTGGCTGGTCACTTCCAGGTGCTTTGGAAGCTTAAAGCAGCATCTTGGGCTTCTAAGGTGCCTTTCCTTTGAGGATTCACAGTATATATGTAGGCTTTACCTTTGTAGATACACAGAGGAAATAACTGCCTGAACCATCTGAGCAGTGCTGAAGGTTCCCTGGTGTCTTTGCTTCTCTTCTTCAGCAATTTGAAATAAACACTCTTGAACCTGCACATATGAGGCTTTGATGTCTGTGACTGTTGTGACTTCAACAGGAAGTGCCAACTTCACACGAAACAGCCTCCAAATGTGCTTTAAATCTACCACACAGCTCAAGAGGTGAAAATTCACTTTGGTTTTGGCTATTTGTGGAGTTGTAGCTTGCTCTTGTATTATTTTCTGCACTGCTTCAGGTTTGAAAAGTTTATTTGAGTGGGGAATTTCAGAGGTAAAATAGACACCTGGGAAAAAATTAGTTTCAGTTTGCTATTCAGCATACCTGGAAATTTATTTTGTTCTTGGTTTTTATTTTTCAGGGTATCCACACCTCTTTATAGACCATAAAGCTTTAATTCATACAATATACACAGGAGCTGGCCCGCATGGACTTTGTTGGGGCAGGTGTGGAAGCTGTCAGCATGTGACAGTGATAAGCTGCTGACTCAGGGAAGGCAGAGTTTGGGTGGCTGCTGATGCTGCTGATGCCAAGCTCTGCCTACCAGGCTGTGTGTGCCCCTCCGGGCTCCTCGAGCTGTGCTGGGTGTGGACATCTCCAGCAAGTCTGAGAAGGTCCTGGGTCTGAATCCATGGCTTCCCATCTTGCTTCTCGGAGGATCAGTATTCCAAAGGCTGTCAGCACCCAGTCACTAAGGAATTATGAGCTCTGAAGTCTCTTTCAGGGTGACAAGGCATTTCCTAACCAGCAGGAGTTTACCTGCAATCATGATGCCACTGACATTACTGTGTGGTGATTGAATCCCTGGGCACTGGTTTGACAACTCCCTTCGAAGCAAACGTTGGGCTTAATGATTCTTATGTGTTTGTTAGTTTTAGTGCTTTTGCCACATTTCACCAAAACAAGCCTGGAACAGCTGATAAACATAGTCACTTGCAAGTCAAGCTCTTTAAAGTGCCCTGTATTACCCTTCACAAGAGCATGTGAAACTGTATTCAGGCATGTAAGTGACTGCATAATGTCAGAATACAAAAATAAATGGCCCATACAAGAAAATGCTATGTGCAAGTTGATAAAGTGTTGACTGAAAGGGAATTTTGGATGTGCTGGTAGCTGTACTCTACCCTTGAAGAAAAAGTGCCAGTGAGACTTTCATAACAGAGGCCAGCTGTGAATCATGAAGCTGAAGCTTAAATTGGAAACCTTTTCTATTTCACTAGATCTACTAGGTGTAGCAGTTTCCCAGGTTTAGGTGTTAGATGACAAACCAGATCAATGTGACAGTACTTTTTCCTTGAAGTAAGAATTTCCTTCTTTAAGTCCATTGTAAGATAGTCAACTACAACACATAGTTTTTGTCCAAAGGCTTCTTTAAAAGACAGAGTGAACGTGCTAGGGTGTTGTTTGTACTTCTGGAAGCATGAGGTTCTGCTGACGTTCTAGTTTTGTGTTTCTGAGGTCTGAATTGAGACAAAGTCCTTATTCCATATTTATCTCTTTATTTTGGGGAAGCTGTCTGTGCTGTCTCTTCCCTCTCCCTATCTCCTGCTGTCCCTTGCTGTGATGTGCATGCTGTGCTGCTTGTGGTGTGCTGGAAACCTGCCTCTTGCATTTGCTGTTCCCACTGTGGCTGGGACAGCCCAAGTGTTTGAGAATCTCACCAGCTCAGTGTGACCTTGAATGTCCTATTGTGCCTGACCAAACCCTTGGTAAACACGTAAAGTTCCTGTGCAGCTAGCACAAGATTGATGTATTTTCTGGAAAACAATCATCATGCTGGAAATGGAAGATGCTTGAGCTCTCACAGCCAGCTGCACTCTCCCATAAAGCCTTAAGGAGGACACCAGCCTTGCAGTTGCTGTTGACATCTCTGCATGCAGGGAGAGGATGGAGGTGCAGGGAGAGGATGGGGGGAGGACACAATCAGAGGGTCCTTAGGGCCCACCAGGCTGGGAGTGCCTGGAGCTCCTCTGCTCCACAGGGTTTTCTCCATGTGGGCTGCTGCCAGGCTGAAGGACCAACAGTGCCTCTCAGTGACTTCATGGTGTGTTTTTCTGCAGCCAAGCCTTGGCTCTTGGCATTGATGTGGGGGTAGGAGGAGTATCTCCATGAGAATGTGCTCTTCCTTGCCCTCCTCTTTCGCTGTGAACTGAGTGATGCCCGAGGGACACAGTCACAGCTAATATCTGCTGTGGTGTTTATCTGGTCACTTAGGCTTTAGTTGGGGATGCTGAGAATAGAAGCTGTGAATGGTGCTTGGTTTAATTTCTGTATGGTAAATCAAAGTCATGCCTGCCTCGGCAACCACATAGTCTTTGCTTCTGCTTGACTAATCTCCTGCAAATGCCAGTTTATTAATAGTGCATCCTTCTTTTTTTTTTTTTTCCCTGATGTGCTCAGTCACTCCTATCAGTGCATAGTGGTTATGAAAGAAACCAAAGCAACATCATTTTCAAACTGTAAATTTCCTTTCTGGGAAGACGACACAGAGTACTGCAGGCCAGGGTTTCTAGAGCCAGGTTATAGAGTTTCTATTTCAGAGCCAAAATAGCAGATTCAAAGTCAGGCTGCCACACTGTGAGTCTCAGGAAACAAGTCACCAATGCTATTTGACCCCATGTCTTCTCTAGGATTTCATCTTGTCCTTTTAATAGATCAATAGCGCTGATAGGAGAGCTGGAAAATCAGAAGTTGAAAATAAAGATGTTCTGATTCCCAATGCTAGCTGAACTATTACAGAATACAAAAAGAATTGCTCCTCCTGACCTTCACATGCCTGTGGGAGGCTCAGGTGTGTTTGTCCCTGTGCAGAGGCTGAAGCAGGGGAGGGATGGTGAAGAATGCACACATACAGCACACCTGCAGCACTCAGCCTCTTTCCTAAATCCTGCCAGGCTCAGGGTCCAGGCAGCTGCCTTGGGATGGTTCTACACAGGGAATTGCACCCTGAGGCACCAGGGCTGTGCCTCTGCCTACAGAACTGGCTGGACTATGTGTCTGCCTACCTTCGTGCGTGCCTGCACCGTGGTGGTAAATCTGCTTGCAGCACTCTTGCTTTCTGCCACGGGTGTGCTGCCCACAGCAAATGCAAGAGGAGTGGTGGAAAACCTTTGCAAATGCCAGACACCACCTGCAGGTGAGCAAAACCTCTTCTTCGATGGTTGACACAATACCAGAGGTATGTGAAGGTCACTTTATGGGACTGTGATGCTCGGGGTGGGGGGGAACAGCCCCTCCACAGGGAACTCCTGTGATTGTTGGCACAAACTGCATTGGCATCTGCACCTGTGTGGGTACTAATGCCTTGAGTTTGATTCTATGACTGTTCAACAGAGAACTGTTAAAACACAAAGATAGATTCGTCTTGTTTACCCTGGTACAAAGGCACAGGTGAGGATGTATTTTTGCAGACAGACCAGTATATGACTCAGAGCAAAATAAGAGGAAGCTCTCAGAAAAAGACTACAGAGGCTGTCATGCTGCTATGGCAACTGCCAATTGCCTTTGTGTAGTAAAACGTAATGCTCTTGGCCCAAAGTGGCAATATAGCTTTGCCTTTCCCTCACCTGATGTCCTGGCTTACTTTAAAGGATTGCTGTTGCCCTCACACAGCACAGGCCACCACTGCTGTACTGGTAGGACCCAGAGCTTGAGGAAATTCTTGATCTTAAGTTGCTTACAGTATAGCAAGAAAAAAATTATCTGAGAGGGGAACAGGCAAGAAGTCTTTACCCGAGTATTTTTTTTAACGCTGCTTGCATTTGTTGTACAGAAAAACTTTTGGAATGGAGCATGGTTTGAGTCTGACCCTGATCAGCTGCTACGTGGTGACATGCTCCTGGGACAAGCCTTAATCCACCCTCCTTTGTGTCTGTCCAAATCCATCGTGGGTGCATGGTTTGGCTTACCAAGGGCAGGCTGCAAATCATGGGAAATTACCCAGTTCTGTGAACCTGGCCAGTCCTGAGTTGCTTGCTGGTCCACATGCAGGGTAATAATTTCTGCCCATGCTAAACTTATTCCAGGGTCATCAGAGCTTTTCAGCATTGAACAAATAGGTAATTCACAAGTACCTGAGGCTTAGCTCTGTGCTGATCTTCAGCCTGTCCTCCAGGTCCAGCTATCCATCTCCCTTCTGCTTTCCAGTGCTTCCATGTTTATGTTTTACGAAGTTTATTGCAGGGATTTTCTCATCTGCTAGGATGATAAAAGCTGGTTACAGGCTGCAAGTTTCAGGCTACTTGTTTTCTTTCTGGGGACTGTTAGAGAGCGAATCCAAAATAATTGAGAAATGGGGTCAGGAAATAATGAAATGTGGCTTGAGAAGAGAGTATGCCACTTTGCCAAAATAGATGCATACTCTCCTCAGAAGCTGAGAGCCACAGCAGAGTGCAATCCAGATACAGCCTACAATGAAATGTAATGCTCTAAGTGTGTTTCTGCAAAGTACTTGTCATGTAGTGATCACATCCCCATGGTGTCCTGGTGGCCTCCTACTTTGGGATGCTTTTTTTTGTTATTGCTTGTGGCTGAGCAATGATGTACTTGCCATCTTTCACCTCTTAGGGAAGCTTGCCAGTTTAGCTGGTGAGGGGTGTTTTACTGCACCCACAACTGCTGCTTCTCTCCAATAATCCAGGACATTGTGTGTAAAGCCACGTGCACAGTATCCAGATAAGGTAAGCAAAGGTCTAGTGCTTCAGAGAACAGTGCTTAGTCTGAGAGTATTTTGGATTCCTTCATGTCACCTCCCCTTACTGTCTATACAGTATGTGTTTTTTAAAAGTAGAAGGGCCAGAATTTTATCTGGAATGCTAGGCAGGAGGCTGTTGTGAGGATGCCTGGTTTTTTTTGCTTACCCATACCACCTCCAGCATTCAGCCTGTTTTTCACCATCAAAGGAGTCCTAGCATAGCCTTCATTTCAGAGATGACTCATTTCCTTTTCTATAGTGCTCTTATGTACTAGCACTAATAATACTTCCACAAGTGGAAGTCATTATTATAGAGGACTGCTGATCATCTGGCTCGTCCTACCTTGCCTCTCAGATGGTATCACGAATGGCAGCCTCAATGTTTTATGTTCTGTTGGAGAGAGTAATTTTGCTTTCAACTCTGGAACTTAATTAAGTTCCAAAGATGTGTCTGCATCCATTTGGAAACTGATGGCACTAACCAAATAAACCCACACAGTGTTTTTTAAAACACATTTGTTCCTTGAGCTTTTGTTTACTGTGAACAGTCTGGGGCAGGGTATTTGCTGTATGCCCCATGTGTCCTTAGGAGCAGCCAGGCATGTCACACCTGGTGCTGATAATAAGGCAGTAACGTCCTGACATGATGAGGGATAAAGGATGCAAAGGCACTAGGAGTCATTTTTCCAGGCTCTGGTGCTGGCTGGAAGTCTAGCACTCTATGCAGCTTGTGCTTTGCTGTAAAGAGAGGAATGAAGGAATGTGACTTTTGGCTTTTTCCTGGTCCTGCCTTGTGAATCCTGAATCCTGAGGTGTTTCTTTTAATATGAAACCATTTTTAAATGGCTGGTGGGAGAGAGGGATGCAATGTGGCTGGTGACAAATGTGGCAGTGGATGATCGTGTTGCTGTTCTAGCATATGGCTAACACCAGCATGGGAAGGATGTTATTTTAAGACCCCTCCTTTGCTACTGGAAGTGTGAGAAGCAGAACAGCGAGTCGTCTCGCACACCAAGTAAGCTTTCATGGTAGACATCAGTTAATCTGATTTTTCTATTAAAAAAGTAATGGGACAAAGAGTTGCTTTGTTTTGAAAAGCTTGCTTTGCCTATGTTTGACATGCTATCTAAAAGGAGGAGGGTAGCAATAGGAAGCAAATACATCCTCCAGGATAGCCTGGCTGACTCTTCGCAGTCCTTCTCACTGTGGATGCAGAAAGCCTGCAGTCTTTGGGAAGAGGATGCTGAGGAGCAGAGGATGTCAGCACTGTGGGTGCCCTGGGCATGACTGGATGGGCTGCACCTCTCAGAGATGCTGAGCTTTTCCTCTTGCCTCTGCATCCATTGCTTACCTGAGAATGTGATGTTTCCCCCTAGAAGTAGTGTTGCTGTGCCCAGGAGCTGATTAATGGAGCCTTTGCTTAGACCTTTGGTGCCCCAAGCAGGGCACAAAAGCCTTTTACTGGGGACTTAGGAGAACTGGTACTCATGTTACTTGTCCAGTTTTCCCCCTGCTGCCTCTCTGAGGATGCCAAAGTTGTCATTTAATGACCACACGGGTGGTGCATCCCAGCAGGGATCCCATCCTGTGGAGTGGGATCTGCTGGGAATGGGGGAGCTGGTGCTGTCCTCAGAGGGCTGCTGCATGCAGCTGGAAGGGGCATGGCTGGGCAAGGCAGTGATTTGAGGGTGGTGGTGGAAAAAAATCTCTTAAAAGTGTTTGCTTTGCAGGAGAGGGGCTGGGAGGGATAAGGAGGAAACTTAAACTTCTCTGGCATGGGGTGGGAGCCAGCTGTCTGTCTCACACTGTCCTGTATTGATGCATCTTGTCAGCCAACCCTCCTCTTGGTCCCACTTCTGATCAGGTTACCACACAGAGCAGTAAAGCCATCGCTTCCTTCCCTGACCGAGCTAATGGAAACCCCTTTAATAATTCAGGGGATAAATTCTGTGCTTGGGGAGGGGGTGGATTTTGCAGGACAAAGCAGAGAAATACAAGTGGTTCTTGGGTGGGCTGTGTGGGGATTGCCCTTGCTGACTGACAGCCCTGTGGCCTTTCCTGTCCCCAGATAGTGATGTACATAGGCCAAGTCTCCAAGGACATCCTGAAGTGGCCTCGGCCCCTCTCACCACCTGTGGTCAAGCTGGAAATGAGGACAAATGCTGAGTATGGGATGCCATCCACCCATGCCATGGCAGCCACTGCCATCTCCTTCTCCTTTTTCACTGCAACCATGAAGCAGTACAAGGTAGGGGACACAAAACAAGAAAAAGAAAATATCTATAAAAAAGAAAAGCTTGTGTCTGCTTCCAGAAAGCTACATAAATCTAGCAAATCCAAAGTTGTTGCCACTTCCAGAGGAGTTCTGTACTTATTTTCAGATGTGTGTTCTTTCCTGTGGTTGCCTGTAGTTGGCTGAGAGTAGACACAAAGAGAAATTGAGTGTACATCTCCTTTCTTTCACATGAGCCCTGCTCAGAGGTGCTGGTGGGCTGCCCTGCCCTGCTGTGGTTTGGTGGGTTTGCTGTGGTTTGCACACAAGGCGACAGTGGAGAGAAGGTGCCCAGTGCCTGCATTTTGTGCCCACCCTGTGCCTGCCAAGTCAGTGCTGCACACTGGGATGTGCTGGCTCCCCAGGAAAGCTCTATGTCACCTGTTCTCTGTGTGCAAGGAAAAGCATCCTTGCAAATCCCTTGGCTCTAGCAGCATACAGTATGATTTGGGAGCCTGATTGTCAGAGAAGTGACAGCAATTTCACTGCACTGAGCTGTAGGCTGCTTGGGGATGTCTCATCATTATTTTCCCTCATTATTTTTCTAAAAGGTTTATTTCCTGGAAACTCATTTCTTCATGATGGTTGTTTTCATTTCATTTTATGCATCCAAGCATGTATTTCCTGTACTCTAGCAGTAATAACTTCCTGCCTGCATTGTATTTAAGTATGTTGGTCTGCCCTCTGGGTATTTCAAAGATAAATCCATGTAACCAAGTGGGCTCACAATGCAGCCAGGGGGTCCTAGGTGTCCTCCCTGCAGTGCCAACTGTGTGCAGGGACAAAGATGGGTAATTGTGTCCTGGGACTGTAACTCATAGGAATGAATATCTCTGAATTACACCAAGAGCTCTGCAATAATTTAACTTACAGAATCCTCCAGTCCCAGCTGCAGAGCATCTCCTGCCCCGAGCACAGGGACAAATGAGCAGGTCAGTTGTGCCCAAAGCTGTGCTGTCAGCCTCCTTCTCCCTGGTCACTGGTCAGAGCAGCTTGACAGTGGGATGAGGACAAGGAGATGGAGCCATAAGATGGGATATTTGTCAGATCTGGAAGGCCAGAGCCGTCCCATGTGTCAGAGCTGCCAAGAAGACCTGGACAGCAGGATCTTTTCCTCCTCCCCAATCAACAAGTGACCAGTGGGACATGCAGCCCTTCACAGGCTTTCTTAGAAACTGCCATGAAACAATAAAGCTGCTGTCAAATAATTAAATGATTTAATTGCCTCTATTAAGAAGGAAAAATCTCCCAGTACATTATACTGCTATCTTCTTAAGCTGCCCTAGTCATCAATTACTGATCTGGACTAGCTCCCAGGCTGCCTGCTGAGGGGGGAGTAAAGTGGGTGTAAATCCTCCAAAGGCTTAGAGAGGTGAGGAAAAATAGTGTTTTATGAACTGGGAGTGACATCTGCAGCTGGGGCTGAGCTCTCTATTCAAGGAGCCAGAGTATGCTGGGGGAAAGGGTCAGAAGAGAGTTCTTATGCTTAACATTTCCACAGAAGCATTTTTGCACTGACCTGTGGCCACTCTGGTCAGTCATCAGCTTCTGACAGAAGGTAGAGCCTTTGTGTCAAATTGAGTGAATTAGTTGCATTTATTTATATTTTGAGTTGGTTTATTTTTTTACAGAAAAATCTCCTTTATGAACTGAAAGGAGCCCAGCAGCCCACTTGGTTTCAGGATTTGAATGAGTGGATTAAGGGCTAATATGTTAAGCTTATTCTTTACCAAATGTGGGGAGGTTTTTTCCTTTTTAAATGTTGATTTATTTAAATAAATGCTTCTTTCCATGTTCATAGGCAACTCAGATGGGAATTTAGCAAAAACAGCTTCATAAGAAGATGATTAAACCTTTAAGTGCCGCAGGGAAGAGTGGTCCTGACTGCTCTAATAGCTGGATTGTGGTTTCAGCCCAGACATTGATTCTTTCCCCCCAGACCAGTGCTCGAGGACTATTGATTACACTTCTGGTCAGGCTCTGCAGCTGTCATGATCCTCTCAGCTGAGCTGAGGCTGCAGTGCAACCTCAGGCATCGCTTATACAATATGCTGTGCCTTTTTCCTTAAGGTCTTTTAGCACTCCCATGGATTTTGCAGGTAGATATTGTAGGGAACAACTCTGCAAATGCCATCTGTTTCACAGGGTTCCCCACCCTGAGACTTGATCTTCACAAGAGCAGGCACCAATGGAACGACCTTCTGGCAGGATTGCATGTTGGCTGATGTGAGGTCTCAGGTCACATTAACCTCTGTGAGAAAGTACAGCTCAGGAGCTACTTCCCAGCATGAGATCCTTATGGCAGTCCAACTGCTTGATGTAATGGGTGTATCTAACTTTTTTTCCCCTTTTCACAGTATCCATTTGAACTTGGCCTGGTGGCAGCATTTGTGTTTTCGACGCTGGTGTGTCTCAGCAGGCTCTACACGGGGATGCACACAGTCCTGGTAAGGATGCCCTGCACCACCCCATGCTGGTCATGCCTCCAGCTCTGCAGCAGTTCCCATCTCCCACTCTTCAAGTGATGTATGACCTGACTTGGCTGTGCCACCACGGGAATCTAAGATTTGTGCCACTGGATTTCAGGCTGTACATTCAAAGGAGCTGTGAGGAAACCCTCAGGCTATTGCTATTTGTGTCCCCAGGGGAATGATTTATAGCACTTGGAAGGCAGCAGAGTGCGGGGGTTGAGGAGCCGGGTGAGGTCGGGTGGCATCTCATTTGTAGTCCTCTATTTTGAAATTTTAATTGCGAGGAATGTGCTTGAGCAACTGACGCTGCTCCTCAGATAAGCCTTTTGTGCAATAGTATCACTGTTTTCAGCAAGAAATACTCTGGGCTGGGTTAGCCTGGGAGTGTCAGGGGAGCAATTGCAGGTTGGTGAGTCACAAGAGTAAACCATGACAAGTGAGTCTGTCCCCCTTGGAGGGACAACAGGTCTCCTGTTACCATACAGGGACAAGGAATTTAAAAATATATGACAAGTTTCTTGTTTTCAGTTGGAAGGAAATGAATTAATTCTCAAAGGACTGAAATGCACAAATACTTTGTCTGAAAATAATCATAAAATATCTGTGACTTTCTCTGACGGACTTGTTGGGCACAGTTGCTTAGAGACATCAGTCCTGCTTTGGGAACAGATTTCAGTGTACCTGTGATCACACAGTAGCTGGTTCCTTCCTGACAAGAAGAAACATTATTGATCTATTCTATATCATAGTCAGAGGGGTGGTCTTGCTTCCCAAGTACAAATAAAAACTCCTAGATACTTCCCTGCAGGAGTATGAGATGCATTGTTGGTTGCACATGCATAAGCAATTGAATCTTTTTTACTAAGTAATACTTATGTTTGTAATGAGACTTGATGACTGTAAGACAGGAAGCCCTTATGAGATTAAGGTTATCTATAAAATATAGCTTGACCTTCCCTTTGAGGTCTAGTGGATCAAAACAATATCTTAGGTCGAAGCTGGAGACACCCTTTCTTGGCTAGTGACCTTAAGTCAATCAGTAAAAATTCTTTGCATACTTCTCTTGCTGGTCCATCATAATGAAAGACCCCTCTAAATTTGGATGGATTTTAGGGTAAAGAAGAAAAAGTCCTTTGTGCCTTTGACATGATAAAAAAGGGGCTTTAAAATAAGCTAATAATAAAAAAAGCTCTTTAGTTGAAATGTGAGTAATGCTGCCTTTAAAAAGGGCAAATTCAGTGGAGTCTTCATCCCCGTGCATGTTGTGGTGGGATGGAGCTGGGGAAAAGCCCAATGATCACAGCAGCCCAAATGCAACCCCTGTCTGCAGCATCATGCCACCCACAGTGACTGGTCTGGTGTCCCACTGGCAGTGATGAAGTCTTTTGGAGAAAAAGTGCAGTTCAGAGCTGTTTTGCACACTTTGAGGGATAACTCCCACCCTGAGCTCTGCACGATGCCATGGGCAGAGGCACAGCAGCAGCTCAGCCAAAACATAAGCTGAAAGAGCCTCTAATGGATTTTAAACTGAGGTCTTACTAGAAAGGATATAATTATGTATTAAGCAATCATAGTATTTCAGTAAAGCAAATGAATGGGTAACATATTCCCACTGACTTGGTGTAACTGAAGTTTTCCTGTTTGAGGAACCAGAGGAGGAGCTACAAGGACTTTGCATTTTGCTCTGCTGCAGCTGAAGCTCCAGTGTGGGAGCTCATCTTCTGTAGTCTCAGCTCTAGAGATCAGTCTGTATTTCAGCACTGCTGGCCTTCCTTTTGAATCAGGAGCAGCCTCAGAGAGCACAGTCATGTCAGTAGAAGAGATACTACCATTAAAGGCCTTGTGGAGAAGCAGTCAGCTGGTATGAGAGCTACCTGCATCATTATAGCTGTAACATAATGAATACTCTGCTTAGGAAAAGGAAATAAACACCCATTGCCTGGGCTGTTATCAGGAGAGCATCACCCAGCCAGAGAAAGGGGTGGAAGCAATGCACTCACATTGCTGAGGGGTAATTTAGTTGCAACAATTCACCTTCACCACCTCAACACCAGAATATCCCACGTGTGTGGAAAAGCAGGAGAAAGGCAGGATTATCTTTTTAGGTCTTAAATGATGGAGTCTTAGGACCTGGTAGAGAGGCAATCTGGAGTTTCCCGGAAAGGGCAGAGCAAAAATTTGGACACAATTTTGAAACAGTGGATCTGCAACGTTTCAGGGTTATCTTTAAGGGTCAGCAAGCAACTGGAGAAAATAGGACTGGTGGTTCTTGTTGTTTGCTTTTTTTCCCCCAGAGAATTGTATTTTAGAAAATAGCCTTTTGCCTTCCATCTTAAAATTTTGGTCCAAATTTTGGTCCCTGCCTCAGCTCAGGGGCCAAATTTTCCTGACTCATAGCTGCTGGAGCACATCTGAGTCACTTTGTGTTGGAAATGGTGAGAGGCAGTGTTCATGTGAGTGCACAGCATCCCAAAAGGATGTGAGATTATTGCAAACCATATTGGGAAGAACTTCATCAGGCAAGGGTAGACCCAAAGCAGGGGGAGGAGAGGAGGCTGTCAGCCTTCTCTGAACCCTGCAGGGCCAGCAGTACCAATTTCTCTGTGTGGTTTGGCATTCCCTGCAGTGGCAGAGCTGGCTCTCCTCCTGCTGCCCTGCCTCCAGCAGCAGCAAGGGCTCGAGGAGGCAGCTGGTCCCTCCAGAGCCACAGCTGATGTGGGGAGAACCTTCTTGGTGCTGCAGGTGCCCTGAGTTACAAGAGTGCCCTGTGCTGGTCAGAATGGTGGGCAGGGTACAGGGAGGAGTCAAAAGGTCACTTTTTACAACCAGAAAGAAACCTGAAAGTTGTTTCTGTAAACAGTTATTTTTCCCCCCCTGAGATATCCCAATTCAGTGTTGATGCATTTGTTGCTGATCACACCCAGCTCAGGAGGGAATGTTCTGGAACCCCTGCAATGCTCCTTTGCTGTGCTGTATGTCAAGGGTTTTAATATTATCATTAATCCTGAAATCATCTTACATGTTTTAAAGCTGATAAACACACAATGTATTCACATTGCTTTACACACTGTAGTACAGCCCTTGGAGGATAAAATAAAGTAACCTTTAGGAGTGGAAACCAAATAAGATTTTCCTGTTTAGGAGAGTGAGTAGTGTCTCACACTAAATGAAAATGTGAAGGAAATTCGGGCAATAAGTGACCATATACAAGACAGAATGGGAAAAGTGTTATTTTTGCGTTGATTGGCAGTATCAGGGAAGATGCTTGAGTGACACCATGTTTGGTAGTTTGTGCTGGTTTGATATTCTTGGGGACATTCTGTGTGTGTTTGCAATTCCAACTGTAGCTTCAGTGGGAAGAGCCTGGAGGGCCTCACCTTCAGAAAGCTTTTGCAATCCTAAAATGAATTATGCTCTACAAGAGCTGCAAGGGTGGCAGCAGTGGTGTTGGTACCCATGCACTGTGCTGCTGTCATCTTCTCCCAGCGACAGGCAGAGAGCATCTTCAATCCCTCAGTCCTGCATCCCAGGCATCACCTGCAACTGGCTGTTTGCCTCAGTTGTTTTTCTGTAGGTACCTGGAGCACAGCAAAGCAATCTGAACGACTGCAGCATTAGAAACCCCATGTGGCCTGTTCTTTGGGTGGCAAAGCAAACTGACAGCCCCAGTTAAAACTGCTGAGAGTGAGGCCTCCCTCGTGCTGAAGCAGGACAGGTTCTTGGCACTGGGTGAGGAGCAGGGCTGAGCTGTGGGGAGGCTTTTAGGGAGAGAGATGGAGCCTGTGCAGCAGTCGTCTGTGCCAAGGGAGCTGAAGCATCCCAGCAGGAGCACAGGAGGTTTTAGGTTCTGCTGGTAGTACTGCACCCTGAGCAAAATTCGTGCCTGCCCTTATTTAAAAATTCCTTTATAATTGCAGGCTTGGCGAGAGGCTAATCTGTTTACACAGCTGGATGGGCAAGAATGTGCTTCCTGGGAGTGCTAACAGCAGCTCCACCCCAGGAACTACTCTGGTCCCAGTCCTGGGGGCACAGCAGGGAGAGTCCAGAAAAGCAGTTTTTCTGGCAGAAATAGGAGCCATCCCATCATCTCCTTAGTTTAAAAGACAAAGAGGGAAAATATTAATTCTGCACTGCTAAATGTCTTTGTAAAGTGTTGGTCTGAACTCACCTGACTCCTCTGGGTGTTCAGGAGATCAAACCTCTTTGTGTGTACCAGGACCAAAGGGAGTCACCACTGACAGCTGTGGCTGGGCATGTCCTGAGCTCTCCAGCAGCTTCTAGTAAGGAGTCTCCAAAATGAGAAGCCCATATTTTGGTGGATGGGGGGAACACCACTGGCATCCGAGCTTTTTTTTGATCAGTAAATACATTGACCCCCTTTATAGATGTATTTACTTATGAACTGTATACACATACTACTGTACTGATACATGCATTATAAAACATACTACAAAATGTAAGATGAAGATAAAATAAGCACTAGTTTTAAAAAATAAATAGATTTTATTTTACTTATTAGTGGTGCAAAAAGTATGTTTCTCCCCCAGCCCATTGGGTTGCCTTGTGCACCCAGTTTGAAGACCATTGGTACAAGCCACTGGTCAGGGGCAGCTGGTTATGTGGGTCCTGCTTGAAAAATACAGCTGTGTTACTGTACTGGGACTGAAGGGGAGGATCATAAAATTCAGAAAGCTTTAATCAGGTCTGTAAATAGAGATTGTCTGCAGCTGGGTCAGGAAACGATGGAGTCATCTAGGTAAATCTGAGCAAAGCCTTTGTTAGGGAACGTTAATGTTTGGTTACATCTCTTTAGTTGGAACAGGAAAGCATGTGAACAGCTTTTGAGTTTTGCATCTTGATCACCTGCAGAGGGGGATTGAGAAGGACTTTTTCTTCTAGTATGAGGTGGGCAAACAGTGGGGTATGAAAAATGTAGGTACAGAGTGGGGATGGGATTTCTGAGCATCCGTGCTGGGAGCAACCTCCAGCATTTTTGTTCTGATGCCAAAATGCAAAGCGTGCCTTTATGTGTAAAGTTATCCTCTGAAAATTGATACCAAAATATGAATTATTGTGAAATATTGACACCTAATGGTATTTTACATACTAGACATTTGTGAACAATTTTGTGTACTTCCATGGCTGTCCTTATGTTATGGATGAGGGAATAATGTGAGTGGAAATTTGTATTAGGAATATGCAAAATGGCTCTAGGAGTCACTTAAAACCAAATGTACTGTGAATCTATTGCCTGGAAGTTCAGCTGTACTGGAGTAATGCATTTACCAGCATGTCATTAAGTATTTCTGTCGTGAAAAAGTCCCCTCGTTCCTGCCTCACTATAAATGAAGTTCACATAAATAATTCACTTTCAGACTGTGACCAAGCATGGTAATGCTCAGCTGTCATGACTTGGTGGAAAAAGATACAAGCTTGAGAAGAGGACATTTCTGTCTGTGACTAACTTGAGCTTTTGCAGTGCATTTTGTGGTCAGAGTACAAACTTTGCTGCCTCTGAGCAATGCTGGGAGAGCAGCACAGAGGAACTTGTTTTATTGCTTTGTACCTGGCTGCTCTCATACAGCAGCTTTTGTTAGGGGTTACTTACCTCCTGTCTCTCTTCCCAGCTTTGTGGTTGGCAATAATCAAGTTCTCAAAACACCTTATTTGCCTCTGTTAATAAATTAGGGTTTAACTATGTGCTTGCTTCAGGCACTGTACTGAAAGCTGGATTTCAGAGGTACTTGGACAACAAATTTCTTCTTGATGTATTCCTGCCCATCAGTGCTTACCTCACGCCATGGCTGGCAGGAGTCATGGCACACATGCCACATCCCACAGCTCTGTGCTTTTCATCCCTGGAGCTTGTGTTCCTGGGCAGGGTGCTTGTCTCTGACAAAGGGCAGCATCTTCCCATTTATGCAAAGCAAGTGATAATCCTACTGATCTGATGAAAGTCCTTGTAGGATTATGGGAGGGGAAGTGTTTGCGTAAAGGCAATTTGCCATGGTGTTGGCTCTGAGATGGAGATGTGCAAGTGCCTTTTCCACTGAGGTTGCAGGTGAAGAATGCTCTTAAAACATGAGAGCAGGTGAGGGGGAGAATAACACTTGCTCATGGGAAAAATGTGTCTACAATGCACAAGGCAACAACTGGGTTCAGGGATTGTCACATCTTGTTTAGCACAGGCTTCAGATTGTCCCTGCACATGGATAGTGCCATCACTGTGAATTCAGGGTGGCATTTCACTGCTGGGCACCTACTGATGCAGCTACTGGTCTTTTTTAGCCTGATTTATGTTCCAGGTCTCACAGAGTTCTTAACTGTGGTTTCTTTGCAGGACGTGATCGGCGGAGCACTGATTTCAGCTGTGCTGCTCATGCTCTTGTACCCTGCGTGGGACACGATAGATCACTTGCTGTTAACTAGTCCCTTCTGTCCACTGCTTTCCATAGTTGTGCCTCTTGTCTTATGTTACAACTACCCCAAACTAGACTATTACAGCCCTACCAGGGGAGACACCACCACTATCTTAGGAGCAGCAGCTGGAGCAACTGTGGGATTTTGGTTAAACAACCAGTACACTGCGCCAGCCTACGCCAGCCAAAGTTTTCAGCTCAGGTCTCCTCTGGTCACCAGTAAGATGATGACTGTGCTAGCCAGGTTCTTCGTAGGGATCTCAGTTCTTCTACTGACACGCTGGCTCATGAAGAGCATGGTCCTTGGTGTGCTGGGTTACTGGTACAAGTTTCCCATCCGTGACCTGGAAGCTCGGAGACGACTGGAAGTTGAGGTGCCCTATAAGTTTGTTACGTACTCCTCTGTTGGCTTCGCTGCCACTGTGATTGTGCCACTGCTGCACCAGCTGTTAGGACTGATGTGAGCACAGCACCTTCCTTACCAGGCGACGGGTGGCACCACCACTTCAGAGATGCAATAACTCAATCAAGGCTGGTAACTTGACCAAAAAAAGTGTTTTGTGCCTTTCTGCACTGGTGTGGTGGGTTGACTCTGGCTGGATGGCAGGTGCCCACCAGAGCTACTCTATCACCCTCCTCCTCAGCTGGGCAGGGAAGAGAAAATATAACAAGAGGTTCATGGGTCGAGATAAGGGCAGGAAGAGATCACTTACGGATTACTGGCACAGGCAAAACAGACTCGACTTGGGGAAATCAGTTTAATTTATTATCAAACAAATCCGAGTAGGATAATGAGAAATAAAACCAAATCTTAAAACATCTTCCATCCACCCCTTCCTTCTTCCTAGGCTCAACTTCACTCCCAAATTCTCTACCTCCTCTCACCCACCATCACAAAGGGACAGGGAATGGGTTTTATGGTCAGTTCATAACACGTTTCTGCTGCTCCTTCTTCCTCAGGGGTAGAACTCCTCACAGTTCTCTGCTGCTCCAGCGTAGGGTCCTTCCCACAAATACAGCACTCCTTCTCCAAAGTGAGTCTTTCCCACAGGCTACAGTTCTTCATGAACTGTTCCAGCATGGGACCCTTCCCTGGAGTGCAGGCCCTCAGGAACAGCCTGCTCAGGCTTGGACTCCTCTCTCCATGGAGCCACAGGAATCTGCTCCAGCATGGGCTTCCCATGGGGTCATAGCCTCCTTAGGGCATCTCCCTGCTCTGGCATGAGGTCCTCCGTGGGCTGCAGGGGCACAGCCTGTCTTGCCGTGGCCTGCACTATGGGTTAGAAATTGCTGACCCCACTGCACCCCATAACTTGAGACCCTTGGCTCAGGCAGCTAAAGATGACAAGCACAAAGCTGAAATCCCTGTGAGAGCAGCAGCAGGGGCTGGTTTGCTGTGGGGTCTGGGCTGCCAGGGAGCATGGATGTGCCTTTGCCTGCCTGGCTGTGGGACTGCCCCTGCTGAAACACTGGAGCAAGCCAAGGAGTGGCTCAGGTTTGGGGTATGGAGGAGCAAGTGTCTGGTATGGTGTGGGAAGAGACAACCAGCCAAGAGTGAAGTATTGTCCTTGGCCAGAGCTTGTAGTCTCTTCTGATGGTACTGCCAGACCTGGCTAGTTCTGTGTGGCTGGTTTTACCCATTACAATTCAAAAAAACCCAGTAAAAGAGAAGGAAAATGTAACATGAAATATTTTATGTGATTTGTAACAGATTTATCTTGGATATTAATAAGAAAACCTGCCCCAAAAAGATCCTTTGCCTACATACAACTGTGAAGAGTTGTTACCATAACATTCAGGGTTGTGTTCAAACTGTTCATCTCTGATTTATCTCCCCTGTTTAAGAGAGGAGTAAAAGTTCTTCCTGTAGTGCAGGGGTGACAAATAGTGTCTATAAACTGTGTTGTGGAAGGATCTGAGTAGTGGCTCTGGTGACTACCACATCTGGCAATGATAAGATGCCATTTTTTTCTGATGATGATGCACAGCATTACAGTTGGTCTTCCATGCAACCTGCAATACTGTGTGCGCACTTGTAGAATGGCAGGTGAGGAATGTTTGTAGGAGGCTTATCTCTATAACTCAGGCTGCTTATTTAAAAAATGATGTATCAGCTGTTGAACCAATGAGCTGTTGAGAAATACAGCAGTGAATGTGGTCTGCTTGGCTAGAAAAATGTACCATGCTATTGCTGCAGAGCTTCAAGCATGGCCCTGTGCCTTTCCTGGTAGAATGTACAGTGAGAGCCAGATTTTTAATCATGTACAATTGTCTTCCTGGCTGCAAGAAAAATGAACCTGAAGAATGTAAAGGAGGTGCTTTGCCATCAGCTGACTGCTCAGATAAATATAATCGAGTTCCAAAACCATAGCTGGGAGCTCTGTCTGAGGAGCAGGAGGTGTGAGCACGAAAGAGCTGTGCCACTTTAAACCCAACCCAGGTTGGCAGTCTCCAGAAGGAACACAGGAGGAAATTATAACCAGATTTGCCCAGGCTGTGGATAAACTGTTCTATGTCAGGTTGTGTGGACTTTACTTGTGCATGCAAACAGCTCCAATGAGCCTTTCAGCAGGGCACACACTCACACCTGCCCTTGGATGAGCACTGGGTTCAACCCACCAAAGCCATGGGGTTCCATTCTCTGTCTCTCTCCCTCCCACACACCACAGAAGTGCTGCCATCAGGCTTTAAAGCACCTTTAAAAGCCCTTGTGTTCAGAGTGCTGCACGATCCAGAGCTGCAGCACAGAGCTGGAGCCCTGTGGAAGGACCACGTCACAGTGGTTGGGATCAAAACTGGGAAAAAACTTGGGAGCAAGCTGTTTAAGGTGGGGGTGGAATCAGTCACAAGAAAGGCACAGTTTGACAGGGACATTCATGCAGCTTTATGTGTAAAATTTGTGTTCTGATTCACAGCTATTTTATGCTAGAAAGGTTTTATAAATTATATATAAATGCTGCACAAGTATTTTTATAGTATTCACCTGCATGTGATTCATGCAATAAATGCAAATTGTATTTGGTTCAAATTTTAAAATATATCTATTTTACAAAGTTTGGTGTTTGTCTGTTCATTTTGTGTCCTCTATTGCCACTTGTAAATAACTGATGTAAGGGGAATTAGTCCCAGTTTCATAGAATCATAGAATTTAAGGGTTGGACTGGACCTTACAGATCCCAACCCTTCCTGCCCTGAGAGCAGAGTAGAGGGAAAGAATCACCTCTTTTGACCTGCTGAAAGAGCTTCTCAAGTGCAACTATCCACCTTTCTTTCCAAGCTGTCCCTGCTCTCCTGCTCAGTCCAGCTTCAGCTCCTCTGGCAAAAGTCTGCTTTTTTTAAAACATAAAAAAGGACTACTGATGTACTAACAACTATAGAAATGAGTGAGTTGTGTGCTGTTTGTGCACTGGAATCTCCTGCATCTCCAATATCTACCTCTATTAGACTAAACAGTTAATTGAAAGCAAATTTAAATTAACTTGTGCAAATATGGCATGATAACCTATGAATTTCAGAATATTTTCCAGTCATTGAGGAGCCTAACAAGGTTTTGTGGCCACAGATGTGTATTTAAAAACAGGTAGGGCTGTGTCCTCCTCTCAGCATCACATCTTCCTGGGAAGTAGTGTGGCCCTGGGCCCTAAGTGCTCACAGCTGATCAGGGTTAGCCCAATTGCTGCAACATCCCTGGGCCCCTGGGGCAGGCAGGGCTTTCAGCTGGACTCTGTGCTGAGTCTGTGCTCATGGCATGCTCACAGGACTGCAGCCATTCCTGTAGGGCCAGGCTTGGAGAGGCAAGTCCTCTGACAAGGTAAGACGTTATCCGTTCTGTATTTCATTCACCGGAGGCTCCAGGTCCTTGCTGCAAACCTGTGTGTGTCTTTGCTGTCTTTGGAAGTGCTCCCCACCCCTCCACCTGCAGTGTGGGTGTCTCTGCATTTCCAACGTGGTGTAGAAAATGAGGTTTTGTGGTGGGTTTGTGGGTCGTGTTCTGTACTCTGTTACACAAAGGCACCAGCTGAATCCTCTTGAGACGTTTTGCTTGGGTTATAGAGTAAAACACGGTGTTTGATGTGAATGGGGCAGGAGGTAACTTCCAGAGCATCAGTCTTGAAATCTGGGCTGGTGACTTCTCTGGACTGTCCTGTCCTAGTCCAGCACTACAGCTCCACATCCTGTGGCTGCCTACAGCTGGAGGGGTGGTGCAAAGCACTCAGATTTCTAAGTTTGCTTTGTTATGCTCTCAAGAGGGATGTAGCAGGCACCTCATCCTTATCCTAGTCCACTATGTCCTGCCTTGAGACTGCCTCTTCCCAACATGCTCACTCTGCAAACTGCTTCCCAGGTATGTGGTGCTGTCCCAGGCTTTCTCCTGTTGCAGGACAGTGGAACCAGCTACCCTGTTACCAGCCAAAGCAGCAAGCATTGAGTTTTCCTGCTTTCATTTTCCAACACTAACCTTGTCATGACCCCAGCCTCCTAATTCATCCAAGTTTCCATGCAAAATCACAAGTTAAGTTTGTGCCTTGCTTTTCTGAATACAGGTGATGTAATTTAGGGGTACAGAAGAAAATGGTTTCAGGTTCAGTTTTGGCCCTTCCAATCTGTGCTGCAAGAAAAAGTTAGGAAACATGGGTACATCTCTGAACAGGCTGGGAGTGTGGCTCGGCAGTGGGTGGAATCTTACACGTTTTCTAAAATATGAGTACAGCAAAGCTCTTGCTTGCTGCCAGCCATCTCCTGCCCCTCTTGGAGTGCATCTCTTCTACTGTCTGCCTGGGGCTACACTTGTCCCTGGGCTGGCAGTGATGGCTGAATTGCCTCCTGCTGCTGTCCCACTGCTGTCTCACTGATGTCCCACTGCCTCCTTGTTTATGTCCCACTGCCTTCCCATTGATGTTCCACTGCCTCCCTGTTTGTCCCATTGCCTTCCCATTGATGTCCCACTGCTGTCTCACTGCCTCCTCCCTCCCCTGCCTGCCCTTGCACCAGGCTCAGTTTCAAGGTCACCAGGCGGTCAGAGGTGTTGTGTGTGCCAGGCCATGTTTCCCACAGCAACCTCCTGGCAGTGCCCAGTGCTTTTACTCAGCCTATTCCATACTCACCTGCCAAATCAAGAATGATTTGAATTGCAAACACCGTGACAGCCCAGGGATGGAAGCAGTCCCAAGCATCACCTTTACATAAACACTCTTGTGCAGTAGCAACACTGACCTGCAAGCACAGGGAGCTGTGCCCCTTGGGAGCTGCAGCCAGGCTGTCTCAGGATTCTGCTCTTTGGAAAATCACCTTTGCAGTATCGAAGCCCAGCAAGGACAAACCCAGAGGTCAGTGCTCGTGCCCAGCTGAGCAGAACCCAGCAGTCACCCAGAGAGCACACTAAAACTGCTTTGACCTCTCTGTCACTAGCTCTCCAGCTTTTTGTGCTCATGCTCAGATCCCCAGCAATGACCCAGTAGCTACAGGTAGCAGGAGCAGGCCAAAAGTAGTCCATAATTTGGAACCACTAGTGAAAAGTCCCACTTCTAGCTCTTCTTTAAAAAGAAAATCCAAGCTCAAAAGATGTTCAATTGTTTAAAAATTGCTCAGAAGTCACCACCATCAGCAGACAACATTTCCTTTGCCAAAGACAATGGTTACAGCAAAGGGGAAAAGCAAATTTCAATGCTCACCGTGGCTCACTCTAGCATGAAGTTGGGCAATAGCAACCTTGAGTACTGCATACAGCTCTGAGCAGGCTGTAAATACCAGATAATTGGTTTGGAGCTATGAAAGAAAATGCCTTGCAATAAATATGCCAGACTTGTATGAAGTGTCCCACTCATCAGGAATCACAGTTAATCCTGAGCACAGCACTACAGCAAAGCTTGAATTTCATTGCTACAGCAGCCCCTGCAAGGCTGCTGGCACCACAGTTAGCTGGGGAGGGGTCAGGGGCTCTAAAGAGTCTGTTTAATCTTTCTCTCAATTCTCATCCCCTACTTTTAGCAAGCAATGGTACTTACCCAGGACAGAACTAGTGTCCCGTTTGTGGAGCACTTAGATGTCAAATGGTATGAAAAAGAAATGATCCCTAAAAGCCTCACAACACATGCCACTGCAGCTCAAGCCCTTAGTCCCAGCCTAGTCTGGTCTTTACACTCAAAGGACAGTGAATTCACAGGAGAATTGGGACACCCAAAGAGTCAGAAGATCTTGTGTAGAGAAATATATTTAGTGCACACAAATATGCCTGTTCTCTGCTGCAATGCAAATCTGCCTTATTGTCATCCTAATCCCCATGCATGACACACCAATAAACAGGGGGGGCTAATACTTACCATCTGTGTTACAGATTGCTTCCCACACTGCCAGCTCGCTTGGTTACAGTTGTGTAGGCATTGTGGAGAGATATAGCCTGCAAACGATGAGCTGCCTAACCCCTTGGGAGATCTAAAATGTGAGCTGCAGTTTTCTCACTCTCTGTGGGCACTGCAGTCAGTTGTGCAACGTATGGCAATCGCTGTATTCCCATTTCACGTCTGTCATGCAGAGATAATTAAAATCTACACTTCCATCTGAGGGGAACTGTAGGGTTTCCAGATGGGTAACTGTAGTGCATTTTTCATACTGGATTAACACTTGCACCAAAAAGCTTTGCCTGTTGCCCTCCCACCTGCTGAGATTCCCAACATTGAAAAGCCATCGCGGGTGCAGCGACAGAGCTCTGTGCAGACATGCAGCTTGTAAAACTGTGAGCTCACCTCACCCTCACTATTGCACATCTCAGTGAGGCAGTCACTGTAACACCCTTCTCCAGCACCTCCCAGATGTCTTGGACAGTTCCCTTCTGGGATCAGGGGCTGTCTGTGGCTTTCACAACGGAAACGAGCCAGGGCGTATGGGCCCAACGCAGAACACTGGCTGCTAGCCTGCAACATTAGCAATGGTTATAGTATTGCAAATGAGGGACAGCCAGCTCCACCAGCCAGCTCAGAGCTGCTTCAGTGTGCTGAGCTGGCCACCCACTTGGTGACATTCCCACAGAAAGGATGGATCGGACACTGCTGTGCTGGATGGAGCTTCTCAGTTTCCCAGAGAGCACAGGCACAAGACACCAGGCTGGGACATAACTGCTGCCAGAAAGCCACCTAGAAGGAACAGCCTGACCCATGAGAGGTTCCCATGTTTGGCAGGGGCAAAGCTGCATGGAAAGAAGTCCTGCCCAAACACTGCGTGGTCCCTGTGGTGCAGCTGGGGTCCAGAGAGACACTGGTGGGGCTGGGAGTGCAGCAGGCCCATGCTAACTTCTGCAGATAAACATGCCAGCCTCAGTTGGACAAAGGCTTTGACAATTTTCTGCTCCTCGTGCAAAAGACCACTGGCATATGCTTTTAAATGTACTTCCCCAATTCGGTTTGGAGCTTCAAAAACCACTAGGCTTACATCAAGCATGACAAAATTTAATTCCACTCCCTCCTCTTTCTGAATTTAGAATGATAAAGGATCAACAGTTATGTCTGGAGTAGGGAGGCAGATATTACACACATCTTGCTTACAAAATAGCTCTGGTTTTCATGAAACAAGTTTATTTTCCTCCCCCAGCCATTGATGAGCACATGACAACTGTACAGAATAAAAGCTCAACTCCTTAGTTCTGCTCACATTCACTCAACATTTGCTCTAATCAATTATCTTATTTCATGCAATAAGAAAAGAATGAGATTCCTGTTATGCAGCCATAATCAGTTACAGTATGAAGCTGTGTCTGTGGAACATTTCTGATTTGGAAGACTAATCATGTGCTCTGCCATTATGTTTCTCTTGTAAAACACTGGGCTTTGACCCAACTCGTTTCTTCCCCCCTGCCCTTTAAAAGCAC
>NW_008672173.1:2348-33393 GCF_000695815.1 Acanthisitta chloris | reverse complement strand
CAGAAACCAGTCAGATTGCACTGTAAGGAACACATTTACTCTGGGAGACAGGTCTCTCTTTCTAGTTTATTGGAACATAAAAGCCTAAGTGGGTGTCCCCCGGGAGGATGACAGAAGAGCAGAGGGTGCTGCATGTGACAGTGGATGGCAGTCGGAGGACAAAAGTCACATTTTCACACGAAGGGCTCAATATTGATCTCTAAGGCAGAGCAGGGCATGGTGAGCTCAAACTTGGTGATAACATCAGGGTGTAGCACTCCAAGTTTCCCAATGCTTTGACCTTTGGCAAAGATCTCAGCACAGCGACCAGGAAAGAAAGCAGAGCCTGTAAAGAAAGTGAGAGAAAAATCAATATTTCTTCGGGCCAAAGAAGTCAATGGGCATTTAACGTGCAGAACAAAGCTCTCAGTATTAAACTGTTCTCTGTGCTGAGATGCTAAGAAGGGGCTCTCATTTTCTTGCATTAACAGTTGTCATGATTGATAGAGAAGGAGAAAACACTGAGTTAAAAATAAAATGTGAAGCCCAAAGCGTGGGCATTTTTCACACTCCCAATTGTTTTGACTAAGTTGCTCCTGCAAGAGAAATTAGCACAGTTAAGTCGAGTCAGAAGGCTATGGAAATAAAGAACTTTTGCAGCCTTTAGGCTATTTAACACCTAAATGTTTCCCACTTTAGTCTCTTCAAGGAAATAAAGCTTGCTGTCATCTAAAGGGTAAGTAGGCATGTCACCCCTGATTACATGTCACATAATTAGAAACAACCTACATTCCTCATCTGGAGAAGAGCTTTAAAGCAGTTTCATATACACTGTAAAGCTGCAAAACAATGAACAACTCCAAGGAAGCTGAAGATCATCTTCCTCTTACTTCAAACCAAGTCCCAAGTTTTAAATGTTGTTTGGAAGCTTTAAAAACACAGTAGTTGCATTTGCCTTGAAGAATTTGGAGGAGCTGTGCAGGCTTTTCCCATGGGAAAAGTTTCCTACCTGGGAACATGTCTGTGTGTGGTGGCTATACCAGCAATAGTCAAGCTTGTCTATAGCAGCTACACTTGATTGTTTTGGTCTTTGCCATGAGGTGAGCAACGTTTTTACCTGATACTCTTTCAAAAGACAAACCCAAACCAGACCAGCAAGTTGCTCCTTCTGAAACCACCTCTTTAAGGTTCAAGATCAGCCCAGGACATTTTACTGCATGTACAAAGAGCTACTTAAAAAGGCAATAAAGGTCCAAATGAACCTCAGACCTCAGGAACATTTTCATGACAGTCTGATCATCAGTGGTCAAGCCCAAAGATATGTTCTCTGTTAACTGCCCAATGGAAATAGTTCATTTAAGAAGTGTCTCTAAGGAGATTTGTTGTCATAACTTGCATCTACAAGAACAGCAATTAGAACAAGCACAAACCAACCACTTACACTGGACATACAACAGTGGAATTATCTCACCCCTGGATGTCACTGGCACATGATTCCAGCCAAACAGACAATTACCACTGCCAAGCTGCGCTGTTCAAAACAAGTGTTAAAATAAAACTGGATGAAGCAAATTTAGAAAAGAGACAAATGCCACACATACAGATCACTGCAGATTGTGGGTGAAAACATAACCTAAAAATAAAGTCCCCTTTTAGTTAGTGGAAAAGGCTTTCCTATTTGTGAATAAAGCTAGTATTGTACCAAGGATGTGAGCAGCACAGTGACCTTCTTTCAGAAACTTGACTGTAAGCTTAAACTGGCACAACAGCAAGGACCAAGTCAATAATGTTGGCATGGTACCCCACTATAAATTTATAGGAAAAAAAGGCTTTGACAATATGATCAGTTAAAAAGCTGTGAGTGTGACTTGTCTGTTCTACTAAGCTGCCTTGTGTGTAGCCTTGGGAAAGTTATTTTATCTTCTTGCCCATCTAGATCCAACTATATCATGAGACAACTGTTTTTAAACTTGTAGACATTTGATGGGGTCTAAAATAATACTGCACTCAGGCAATCTATCAAGGGCAGTTTCCCAGATCTGTGCCACTTCCCACTGTGTGAAACAATGTATGTTTTCAGGCAAAGAACTGCTCTGCTATCCAGGCATCCCCAGTTGTCAGTCTCCCAGTCAGCAGACAGGCAGAAGGAGGACAGGTGCTGGGGGGACTTACCCAACCCTCACATCCACCACTACTGACCTTCCCTAGAAGGTTAACTTCAGGAGATGTTTCCCTGCACTTAACTAAAAAATAGGCATTTGTGATAAGTTCTGAAAACTGGTGGCAATTCATGACATTGTATCAAAAACTATGGCTTAGTGACTATGGCATAAAGGGGAGACAATGTTAGCTAGAAACTCAACACCAATAACATTTATCCTTTCTCACTATGAGATCAGAGCACAGCTCCATGGCACAGGTGACCTGAATAAGTGAATCACACCTGCCAGCAGGGAGGGGGTGGCTCCCCACCTGGAGAGAAAGGAGTGTGGGCCAAGCTGCTGATCTGGCTGGAGCCTTTGCCATGAAATCAAATATTCAGTGTGCTACAAATATGCTGCTCCAAGCTACAGGTTAGACATTCGAAGACATTTTCCATCTCATATGCAGCAACTGATGCTGGACCATAATGTTACTTCTCCTTGCATTTCCTTGCAGTGAAGAGGTAAATATGTAAGTAATACCAAGGGGGAACATTTAGGTCCCCAAAGTGCAGGACACAGGACCTTCAAAGCAGCTATTTCTAGTTGAGCTAACCCTGAAATGTTGGCTCCTTCACAGGGCAGTCACCAGTGCCTGATGCTCTGCAGACATGGCAGTTGCAGGGTGTAATTCTGTGACTGGAAAAGATCAGACAATAAGCAAATAAAAATGAAAGAACCTGTTAAAAGCTTTTGAGCCCCCATCTGTCCAGCTAACACTTGGCTCCTGCACCAAAGAAACATGAGCTGAGGAACAGGTTTATAGAGAGTTTATGAACTCTGGTTAATAATGGAACTATTATTATGATAATTGGCTGCACTACAGAATGCTTCAAAGTATATTCCTGCCTGCCAAAAGGGCCTCCAGACTGCAGCCCACATGGGGGATCTAAAGCCTTCCTTATCTTAGTGACTCTTCCTTTGACCACACAGGTGGTAAGGGAAGGAGGTTGGCTCGTGTGTTGGACTGGGTGGTGTTGGTCCATGTGTCTCTGCCAGGGCACCAGAATTTGAAGCAAATGTAAATGTCAGATTAAAAATTAAGACATTGAAAGGGAAGCACATAAAGAAGGAAGCAACGTGAAAAATCTGAGCAGAAAGGGGGGAAAGGAAAACAGGGATTTTGCAGCTGGTGAGAGAGCTTTGACTGAGGGACCAACCACAACCATAGAAGGAGACCTGAGCTAGAGGAACCTTGCTGTGCTGAGGGCAAGACACAGACTTGAGTAACCCATGGAGCAGGACAGCAAACCAGAGGGTTCATCAAAATAACCAGGAAACAAAGGTAAGGATTTTTATCTTAACTTGTGTGTTTCTTGTATTATCAAGTAAATAACAATGGTGGTTTACATTTCTAACAAAGCTTGTGTTATGGACTGGCCAGTGCTATGAGACTTCAGATCCTGAAGTAAAGCAAAAACTTTAGAGTGAGAGTCAACGCTGTATGAAAGACATGTGCTTATGCTACTTGCACAGACAGCGAAGCAGCAAAAAACACACACACTGTTATGTTATTTGAATAGACCACACCACAAGCTGAAGCCAAGTGCTCTTAAGCTCCAATAAACCTTGATGCCAAAAGAAGCCTTCCCAGAACTGTTGGCAGCTGTGACCTGCAGCTTTTGAGCAGGAGCTCAACACAGTTTGTTCTGTCAGTGCAGTACCATCAAGAACTGTGTGGTTATGAAGAACAAAGTCTTTCTGAAGAAACCTTTCAGTAGTCAGGCAGCCACTAAAGCACACCTGGAGGTTTGAATCTCTGCACGTGTGCTCGGAAAGGACTGTGCTTGCTGCTCGTGTAGGTCTGTCTGGTTGGTTGTAGCATCCAGTACACTGAGAGCCAAAAGTCATTAGAAACTGTTGTTTACCACAGCTTCTGTTTTAAGGATAACAGATTGCTTGATATAGCAAATCCTTTCTGCTTTGCACACAGAAAGTACTTCATTAAACTTCACCCTGAAGTCTAGTCAGAGATTGAGACCTAGACAATGCCAGAGGAAACCAGAAGGCTTAGCAATGGAAATCCACCTCTTAATATGTCAGCTCTGTAAGTGGTAGTTAGGAGAAGGGGTGGGGTGAAATACGATATGCATTCCTAAAGAAGAGATGCCAAAGCCAGCCATGACTTATGCTGACATACTACATGCAAGTGAAAGACAAAAGCTACTTCTCGTGGCTGCAAGTAAGAATTTAATTTCCAATGTTCAGTGATGTAGAAATAATACCTTTAATTAAAGCTTCTGTAGCATGTCTTCAAAATCTGTAATTGCCTTTCTGTATTCAGGCAACAGGACCACTTTGATTGCTCTGGGGTAATTCTTTGGCCAATAATCCAATAGACCATGTAGTCTTTAGCACATTTTCTGGCTAATTGACCCTCAAAGAGCTCTGAGTTCCCTGTACTCTTTGTTGTCAAACACCTTGCACAGTTTCTTTTCTCTACCTTACTCTCCCTTCCTTTCAAAGAGAAAGAGATTAAAGCAGCATTATAGGCCTACAGTTGCACTAAACCTTCAATCCAACTTGTTTGTCCCTATACTTTGAAGGAACATTGGAAGCTGAAGCTTAAGAAGGTAACAGAGCAGAGCTCATCTGGTCTCAGTAGTCTTTCATCTTGAATTCTCCTCCCCTTTAGTCACTCTAGCTGCCCTTTCACTACCTCATCCTCACTCACCTGGTGAAGTGTTTTGCCTGTGCCACACTGGATGAGATTTAGTTTTGTGAGGTTAGGTGTTGGTTTTAGGATCAGGTTCTTCACACTTTGGCAGACAATGCAAATCAAATGCAGTGGCAGAGGGCAGTATCAGACCAGGCAGTGATGTTAAAGGCCTTTTCTTGTCCACATATGCAGCACAGTCAGGTTCCTAGAACCTTATGTAAACCAGCAGCAATCTCAAAATCATATCGTGCCACAGGATGATTTACCTTCAGCTAATTCTTAAAATCACAGACATGCCAAATCTTGCATGATTTTGGAACATACTGAGAGATTAGCTGTTAAGTTGCACAATGTCAGCAGTTCTTCCCCCTTACACTCCATGATTTTGGAACATACTGAGAGATTAGTTGTTAAGTTGCACAATATCAGCAGTTCTTCCCCCTTACACTCTCATGCCCAGAAAACACATACGTTGGGATCAGTGAGATATTTAGTACCTTTAGTCTCTTGGGTTGTAAATCCTGACTAAAGCTGTGCCAGAACGACTGACACTCCCCAGATCACACTTGAATGTAATGGCACATCAAGAAATTGAAATCAGTACAATTGAATTTAAGGTATGCGCCTTAATTCTCCCCCCACAAGACAATAATTAACACATTGACAAAAATTATGAAGTATCTGTATGATGTAAATGAATGTGTCCTTGTCTAAAGGACATCTTTCATTCTGATTTCCTCCTGTGTTTTTTCAAGAGCCTCCTCACACAGGGCATAGCTGAAGAGGGTAAAGTGACAATCTGGTCACTTACCTGGACTGGTACACTGGATATCCAAAAATAGAGTTGAATATTCGAATCTTTGTGTAGACAATGAGGTTAGGGAACATGGAGAATCATGCACAAATTTGCAGTGGTCAGTCAGTTCATCACCTTCTCGTGTTACAACTAAGTCTGTGGCTATGCTTTTATGAATTTGTAGCTCAGGGAGGGTGTGAGGAAAACTGACTCATACACAACCTTATAAGCCAGACTGATTTTTCACTTCTGCTATAGAGTGCCCCGAGAGCTCTGACAGAGGTGTCTGGTGTGGTTCAAGGTTTGGAACATCTCTTTATTTGCTCGTTATCCTCAGGATTGCAGCAGTCTCAGACACTTGTTTGGGTCATATCATTGTGTTCCTGCCTTTCCTACTGGAAGCTAATATTTGGGTGGATGCTGAGGCTCAGGAATGTAGACATTTTGGGTCCCTGAACTGGGTAACAACATTTCTCTTATTCAGTGCTGGAGTACCAAGGTGGCTGTTAAATATCACACACAGAAAAACTTAAGTAGGAAGCCTAGGAAGAAATCTGTCAAATTCCATGTATTTTTCTAGAAATCAGTATTTGTGTATAAAGCTCAAAAAATTTGCACATGTGGCAGTTGTGAGAAACAGCAATTCTACACTGGAGTTTGGCTGCACTGCAAAGGCTAATCTTTGCTTTTAGGCTGCTTTTACCCGATTTATCCAGATGCATCTGGAATGTTATACCTGACCATGTCTAAAAGTCACAAACATAAGCTGATATTGTATTACAGTTAGGGAATTCCCAATCCCAAATAAAGCTCACTTTTTTTTTTAAAGATGTCTTACTATTTCACTTGAGTTTGAGAACACAGAGCTTTGAGTATTTTAAAACTTAATTAATTTCTGTGCCACAACCATTTTTATCCCTCCCTGGATATCTAAAGGAATAATTTATCCCTGCAAGTCTGTCAGAAACTTGGAAACAAGAAGCCATATTCTTTCTGGTAGGGGGTATGACATACTCTGTGTATGCCCTATGTAAGGCAGCAGGTTTTAGCTCTTAGGCTCTGCTTTCATATAAGCATTAGAGAGTAACAAGAACCAGCACCAAGTCATTCTGCCAGCCTACTTTAGTGTGTCATATTTAGTTTGTGTGTTGTTTAATCACTGCATGCCCTAGACCAAGCCATGCTTCCTCCCCTCCCAGTGCCTTGACATTGCTTGCTGAGCTAACCAACAGCCACCTGATGTCATGCTTTCACAGCTACCACATTTCATGCCTTTCAGAAAATGACAAACTAGCATGGAATAATACATAATTAAATAACGAATCTCAGCAATCCCTGAACTGTTAATCACTTAGTTTTAACACCTAAGGTTTCTGTTGCAAACCAATACCTCGTGGCTGAAGCACAAAGCTCCTCCACCAGGAACAGAAATGCTTCAAGTGGCTGAGTGTGAGCCAGCCCAGGACCAGAAGCAATACAGGGTCTGCAACAAATACAGCTGTTCTGCTTCTGGTCCAAATTGAGGAGAGTCTGTGCCCAGCACACTGAGCCTGACCTAGCTCAGCATTTCTTCGGTTATCTACTGTTTTCTAGCATATACACCACAAGCAAAGATAAAGTCAGTTCTTCCACCAGGGGCAAACCTTTGGAACCTGCATCCACATTGATCTAAAAGTTTGAGCCAGTATCTTGCAAATTCCTGTTTAAAATGTTATTGCAGAAATAAATTTTACAAAGACAATGAAGATTAAATTTGCAGCACTACCTCTCTCTGCCTCCGTATCACAGCCGGAGAATCACACCAAACTGGAGAATTGCCTCAAGTATAAACTTGACATGGTCACATTTGCTAGTGTTAGTATTAAGATGCTAGTGAAAGCATATGAACATTAAGTTGGCCTCTAGTCAAAACAGGCTGTGCAGGTGAAAATGGAACTGAAGGATGAAGCTGTGGTGTTGCAGACTCAAGCTCTGCCAGGAGAGGTTTAGGTTAGATATTAGGAAGAGATTTTTTACAGAGAGAGTGCTCAGGCATTGGAATGTGCTGCCCAGGGAGGTGGTGGATTCACCACCCCTGGAGGTTTTCAAGCTGAGACTGGATGTGGCACTTAGTGCCATGGTCTAGTAACCACAGTAGGGTTAGACTTGATTATCTTGGAGGTCTCTTCCAACTTGGTTGATTCTATGATTCTATGATTTGCTAACAAGACTGGCTGCACTTTTTATGAGATATAAATGTATTTAGCTTTTAATAAATATTTCTTTTCACCTGGGAGGGGAAGGTATTTTCGAGTATAATAAGGTGTCATCCAGAAAAAGGTTCATGTGGTACCAGTATCCCAAGGTGGATGATCTAGATTGATCCTGGGTGCAAAAAAACTTTGGGCAAGTGGCAAATGTGAAATTAAGAGGACTTGAATATAATGAATTACCAGCTCACATGTTTTGATTGAGAATGGATGTTTGCAAACAAATCTGATTACCTCCAAAATTTGTAGTTTGAAAGACTATAAATACAATTAAAATGATGCAATTGCATCTATAAAGTATTTGTTTTTGAATGCCAGTGAAATGGATTAAGAATTGTTTGATATCTCTTAGTATGTCAGAAATTCTGTTGGAGGCTTCCTAGTAAAACTGGCACATTTTCTTCAGTTAACTATGAGCAAATAGATGATTATTGACATTTGTGACCAATGCCAGGACAAGCAAGCTATAATTCCCTACAATAAAATGGTATTAGTAATGCCAAGTTCAACATGTGCACTAAACATCCATGTGCATTTCAGTCTCCCAGTTTAAAATGACCACCAGAGATAGATGCTGGGGTTCAGTTCCACACCTCTCACTTGGAATTAGTCCCAGATTTCCCTCCTCTTGTCTTGTGAATTGAGGTTCACGGTCTAAATCTTCTTTTAAAGTTGTTTATTGTATAATTATTATTATAAAGGCAAATGTTTATTGATGTTCTTAGTTATGCAGATAACTATTACACCTCTAATTTCACAGCTAAACCCTACTAAATGAGAAGCTATTACTATGATTTGCTGTGGAATTCAAATTTTCTACACTTTACCACACCTTTCATTTAATTAAATAAGGGCAGTAAAAAGAAGGGAGTGCAATTTCTCCTGGTTTTTATTGGAAAGACAATTGTTAGTTACTGACTGAAGCAAGAGTTAGTACACACTTATGCTGAACACAACCAGGCTGACTTCCCAGCTTTGCTAAGCTGATGATTATCCTAAAAGAATGAGTGGCATGAACATCTAATTAAAAAGAAAAAAAAAGAATCAATCCAAGAGTTAACTGAAATCCATGAGAATCAATAATGTCCAAAATCCAGCTCATGCCACAGCCTGACACTGTTTAGGGGTGCTTGTTCTCACATGAGGTATCAGTTTTGCCATGGAAGATAGTGGTGCAGACAGTGAAGCAGAATCCACACACAGATTTCCCGTAACAGTCTGAATATATCGTATTGCTTAGTTTTCATGAAACAGGGATATTGTTTTCCCTTTTCAAACAGTTTGTGCCTAATTAAATTCCATTTCCAGAGCATGGAGACTCTCACAAGGTACTGTAAAACAAGGGGTTCCTTCCTTAAATAAGGGACAGTCTTTCTAAATGTTACATTAGGAGTGAGGATAATTACGCCTCACGCCTCTCTTTGAAGGCTGTGATATACAATCCACTGTCAGTATTTACTAAGCCCTTCTTTATTCCTTTTAGCCTAAGTAAGATTTCACTATGGACCCAAATCCCATGATTAACATCACCTCCTGTCCTGATTTCTGCAAGAAAATAGTTCCCTCAGATGGTCATTCAGAAGCACAAGATCATTAAAATGCTGCAAAAAACAAACCCATCCCTGCAGAGAGTAAAACTTGATTCAAGAATCCCTTCCAATATAATAATCAAAATGCCTCTAGTTTTCAATTCAAGGGAACTGAAACCAATGAAAGTGAACTAAAAATTAAATACTTCTATGAAATTACCTGACAACATATCATAGAATTTAGGGGTTGGAATGGACCAAACTTGTTGCCTCCTTCTACCCATACTTTTATAGTTTAAAAAGTTTGATTTTATTTGTTTACCTCCTAATCACACATATCCATACTGATCTTTGCATGTTATTGATGGTGTGGAACTGGCTAAAATTTCAAAAGTTTAATGCAAAACATTTTTATTAGGGAGCACATACAGATTTGATGAGTGATGCAGTAACTGTTATGGATGTCTGTGCCATAAAAGAAAGAGAAAAAACGTTTTTCCAGGACAGTAGGATTTGGTAACATGTCAAAAAGTTAATTCTGTGCATTTTAAAATAATGGGTAACATTTGAGAGTTTCATCTCTAAAACTTTAATTTTGTATGTTTAGTGGTAATGAGGAAAAAGAAAGGTTCCATTAGTAACTTTCAGTGCCACTTCTATGTTAAAATGCTTGAATTCAGTCACTCAAATCTCTCTCTTCCTTAAGGCTGCTCTAAACAGCTCTTCTCCATTTACTACCTAGCTCGGATTACACCAAAGTGTAGTGCAAAGGCCAGGGGAACATCACAATTTCACCCATATTTTCTAGCATCTGTACTTTTTTTTTCACAGGTGTTGCTAGAAAGGAAACAAAACTCTTGACCTTAAGGTCAAATCACAGGGCACTTAGGTGTTGGTAGAACAGAAGGAGCTTAAATAACCATGATTTGCACATATGGACCAAACAGGACTATAGTACAGGCATTTCACTTTTCAAAGTCCATTTGGAAAAGTGGCAAATATGTGCCCAATACATCTCTGTCTGTTCTCTGTTGCTCATTTCAAGCAAGGCTGTATTCCCTGTATCGTTTTTCAGTAATCACTGGAGTTATTTCAATGGGTTACACAAGGAATAAACCCAAGTGGACTTAAAACTCTAACTCTGCACTGTGTTGCTTATTAGTCTCAAGTTTTGCTTAAGATTACATACAGAGAAAGTACTTCTAAATCTTCCTAAATCAGAGTAACAGAGTAAACCCATTTCTCACTGCACAAATTCTGAATTTGGTACAGGCAACAAAAAAGCTGCTCCATAAAGATGTGTCTAAAAATCCCTGCCATGTGTAGTGTCCTGATTTAAAACCTCTGAAGTAACTTGCAGTGTTCTTATGAATTATTTCAGTATCCTGCAGTGTCTTAAGATGTTACAGGAGATCTTCTTTTCACTCGGCAATTGACCTTACTCCATCATCTGCTGACACTTTAACAGATGTGAAGCAAGTTTAAAAACCAAAAATAGCAAACAAGCCAACAACAAAAAAAAAAACCTCAAAGAGTATTCCCCAAACTACTTTGACTCCCAACCCTCTCTGCAGTGAAGGTCTTTGAGTTAAGTTGGTGCAGTGACACTGCATTCACTATGGCACTAGAGTATCAGCCATCTGCACTGCTACCAAG
Organism: Acanthisitta chloris; assembly: GCF_000695815.1. Lineage (NCBI taxonomy): Eukaryota > Metazoa > Chordata > Aves > Passeriformes > Acanthisittidae > Acanthisitta > Acanthisitta chloris. Next base: position 22,324 of record NW_008672173.1, on the reverse strand, counting down.
GTTAAATTCCAATGTCAGGAGAACGGCAAGGGATCTGTGTGCCATCCCAGGAGAGTTTCTGAATCACTGGTTAAACAGAGAGTAGAGTAGGCACTTTTTTTCCCCCCTCTAGCTATAGCGAAAAGCCACAAACTGCTTGTAATATATTGCACATGACAAGGCATAATCCACCCTTTATACTGAATGTGTTGTGGAGCAATGTCATGGGAATGTAGGGATTCTGAATGAGCAGTACAAATCCCACAGCATCAGGAATACTGAGCAGCACTAATATCTAGAAATAACTTCTTCCCTGTCCTAGGATTAATTTTGAGGTCTTTTCCCAGTTTCCTGAAGCCAGCTGAAATGCTACAATACAAAATATGAAACACTTGCAAATATTTTTCAGTACTAAAGCAAACTCTTGTTATGTCTAGTCCAAAACAGTTACAGAAGAGTTTGGAATAGGAATCCTAACAGCTGGGTTGAACATCAATGACAGTTGAGTCCCCAAATCCCAGAGGTCCTTCTAACCCTCCCCACCACACACTCCTTCCAAATAAGAAGCTTTGCTGTTACCTGTTCTGTGCTTGGTAAAATCAGAACAAGAAATACAATTCTTTTAAATGTTCCTCTGGTCACTCTGGGAATCTTCTTAACCATATTCTATGAAACCCTTTGAGCCTCAGTGAGCAAAACAGAACCCTCTCAAAATAAGGAGGGGGAAAAAGTGTCAATATATATGACACAAACGTGCACTGAAGTGCCAGAAGACTGCTTAGCTCAAGTGTGGTGTTTGGCATCTTGGCAGTGCACTGCAGAACAGGGAGACATCTACCCACTCTTCATTTAGAGCTCTAGGAATAGGTGAGCTTGGTCAGGCTGCCCAGGACCCTGTGCCACTGCTCCAGGCAGCACAGGATGGAGACACTTCTTCAAGCTGACTCAATCTGAGTCAGTGCCTCCTATCTCTGAACACCAGTGCATGACATGTAGGGAGAAACACAGTTGCCATCCCTGCAGCCTTGCTTTTCCATTCAGTATTTTCTACACTGTTATTTTAGGTAGCAGGATAGAAGAGCTGCTAGTGTTTGCTCTCTTGCATCAACCTATGCTCTCTCAATGAAGTAATGAGGTCACCCTGCTTGTTTTCTCTCTTACATGCACAGGCACATAGAGCAGGTTCTGCACTTCGGGATTTTATTTTTAATTCATGTGCAGCTCACCCTGCATGGAGAAGGAAGAGGGCTGTTATACAACTGCTTCTCTAAGCAGCAGGGTCAGTCTCAAAGACAGCAGGATTTGAACAAAAGGTATCTAAGGAATACATCTTCACATGAATATATAAATAAAAGGAGCCTATGAACAAAGAAGCTATAGATAAAACTATAAACTAAAAGATAAGGTGTAAGAAGTTGTCTTTTCCAGGCTCTGTTAGCCAAGGAGAATACAGAGGATGCCTGGCATATTCACCAGTTCAGTGAATTCCTCTGTACCCTTGGCCATCAGCACATTACTTCATTATAAACAGTCCATGGAGCTCATGGCATATACTTACTATAACTCTCCTTAAAAAGCTGTCCACTCAGGAACTGGCTGAAACTCCTCAGAACAGCTCACAGAAGGACAGCAATCCCATTTTACAGTCAGGGAATACAGTTAATGCCTTTTCACTATCATTTCATCATGCTGCAGTATGACAGCATTTATAATGAGATTAATCCTTAGTGCCTACTGCTGAGAACAACCAGAAAGTCACCACAGATTGTAGAGGAACATTGAGCTCCAGAACAAACCCTGTTGTACACTCTAGTTCTGTTTTCCTTACCTTCAGCTGCCTTGATTGTGTAGCCATTCTCTTCACTTGGAGGGACTTCAACAAGCTGCATGATCCTGTCCAGCAATCCATGGATAATCTCAAAGCCTGGGCTTTTGTTGTAATAAACTGCACATAAATGTCTGTCGTTTCTTGCACCTACATCTGAAGAAGAAGGAAACAATTATGTTATCTGGGAAACTTTATCTCACTCCCAATCTTGCGTTTACCATCAGTTTTCTTCTGGTGTAGTGTGAGGCACTTGTGGCTGAAAGGAGAAATAAGTATGTAAAATGGCTTCTCTGACACACCTGTCACATAATTTGAGCAAATAATGGGATTTCTTTAGTCCACTGGACTCTCACAGAAAGATTTTAAGTATCCTATGCCTAGGGAAGGAAAAAGGGTTGTTACATATGAGTATCTTCTATGCAGTGACAGGTACCAAGCACAGAGTTAAGTGTTAAAGGAATTTAAAATAGACTAGCCAAAATGCAAATACTCAGTAAGCATCGAGAAACTTGTGATGCTGGTAGGAAAGCTAAATATTTATAGAACTCTGCTACAGAACAACTATCAGTACAAAGCAAGCAGCCCACAGCCTGCCATGAGTAATAACGTTAGCATGGTGATGTGTGAAAAGATCTAAATTCACAGAGGTTCCAAATCATAACTGATGTTTTTTTTGTGACCAACTTGGACATCTCTGCAACCAAGTGATTATGAAAAATGTGCTACACTGCACAAACCCCAGACAGTGACACGAGTAACTCTCACTTTAGACAATTCCTTAAGTCAAACCCTGCTATAAGTTTTCTTAGATTATTGATTTCAGCAAAATGTTTCTCTTTTTTGAACTTTCAAAATGAGCAGGTGTTAGTGTGCTGTTCTACTTGTACCTTTAGGCTACCCCATTGCAACATACACTTCTGTAGGACTACTGTGTCCTACTTTGAAGCTTAACTCACTGTAGGTTTCAGCTTTTTCATCCAAGTCAACAGGAACCAAGCTCAGAACAAGAAACAAGAGAAGGAGTAGGCTCTTCAGGCAGCAGAGAGTTAAGCAGTGAAACTTCTTCACCACAGGATTTTGTGGGTGCTAGGAGTTTGCACAGCTCTGAGGAAGCAGATGAAGTTTGTAGCAGATAAATCTATGACTCCTTACTGCAGACAAGCACATTTGAGTTGGGAAGTCTCTGAGCTACATGTGGCCAGAGAACAGGGAGCACTCTGGAAGCATTTTTGATGTGTACCTGCTCTCACGCTTCTCCCCTGACAAGCACCTGTAGCTGGTGTGACAGATGGGATACTGGGCTAAAGGAACCTTTGGTCTGACCCACCACAGCCACTCTGTGTGTGATGTGCTTGGCTTAAACACCAGCAGAAACTTCAGCACTCATTGAGTGTCCTGAACTATCTAACACATAAGAACTTAAACGAGATGTCAATTTAATTTAATCTCTATTTGCTCCAGCTACACATTTAGTAACAAAAAAATCTGTCAGAATCTAAACAAGAAAACAGTTACCAAGTGACCAGAAATACACAGGTTAAAGAGGACAGCAAAACACAGGAGCAGAGCCTACACACAAATGAAATCTCAGCTTTTTTGAGACACCAGTCATTCAAAACTTCCAGGCAGCAATTTGGTAACAGAGCTGCAAGTTCTCTCATCAGTCACTGAAAGCTGAACTTACTGTGGCACTAGGTTTGCATTTTGCACTCAGTATCTTTTTCCTGTCATAATAATAATGTGCAGTGTTAAATAAAGGTGGAGAATCCAATCCCGAAGTTAAAATAGCAACATGGGAAAGTGAAGGCTACAGAGAAAATATCAATAAGTGCAGGATGTGATTTCAGGTCTGAGCTTGCTGCCTGTTCAGCCCCATCACGTGTGGCTGTTTCCTGGCTCTGCTAAGATACCAATCAGTAATGAAGTCGTGGATGGTCGATAATTTATTTTCATGCCATACTGAGCAACAGAATAGAAGAAAATGTTTTCCCTTCCCTAAGACAGCAAGTTCTTTGGGCTAGACATACAGCAGAATGATTTCCTTTTTTTTTTCCCCCCAGTGAGTCATGATAGCAGGGACAAAATCTGCTTTTCACTACAACTAAGATAGTCAGTGGTGCCTTCAAATCAGATTTTTTAACTAAAACATCAGAAATAAACACACAAGATTTTTTTTATAACTAAGGTTTTCAACTTGAGAAGTCTTTGGCAGAGGAAAGGATGCTTTCTCAAGCCTTCAAAAAAGCTGTGTTATAAAACTTACTCCTTTATAGAGTTCTATTACAACACAGGAAGTTCATTCACTACAGGCTATAGCAAGAAAAAAGCAAGTATTAGGAATTGTAGGCAAAAGCTGGCAGATGTTAGGAATGCTTCAGTTCTTTATAACTCACTTAAGAGATCTCTTGTGTCATGCCATGAAACATTTCTATTTTCCAAATGAGCCTGCCAAGTATGTCAACCTAAATTACATATATATATGTGTATATATTTCTGAGACTTCAAAGCACTTCCTGGGGATGCTGCTGAAAAACAATCCAAAGGATGGGCAGCTGCTTAGGCATCTGTGAGCCAAAAGAGTGCAGAGGAAGATAAAGTAGTGTTGTACACTGTTCCCTTCCCAATTAGAGATGCTTCAGAAAAATGACCTGGTGATCTGACAGGGGACACCTGCTCATTTCAACTTGTCTTTCGGCCTCCTGAACTATCTTCTGCATATAGCTAACACTTCAGAGAGCTTGGAAAAATACTGCAAAATATGGCAGCAGCTGTACTCACAAATGATGTCAATTCTGCTAAATGTGTGCCACCATCAGCTTGACAGATTCTCCAAGATCACTGCTCGGGGTGATTTTTCTAATGGATTAATTTCTTTTGTTGTGGTAAGGCAGGGAAAGTGTATTCTCTATTAGGCCTGGTGGTAAAAGTGGTGATTTATCCTCCCAACTAGTGTAACTATCCTACCCGAAGTGACCATTGAGTGTTACAAGGTAACCACACAAATGCTGTGTAACCTCTTCAAAATCAGCTCATTTCCTCCTGCTCAGATTTGATTCTCTTTAGTTCTATTAAATCTGGCACACATTTTGCTAATTGAATACATGAAACTATTCTGCCAGATATGTCTGAAGAGAAGTATGTTCATCCACCTTGGTCAGCAGGAGTTCTGTGTAAGAAGGTATTTTATTAGAAACCAGTGTGTTTCCCACACGAATGACTACAAGATGCCATTTCAAACACAGTTCATGGCAGTACTCCTTTGGCCCATACTTTTGAAATTATTAATTGGGAATTCTGCATGCCAAAATCATGAAACAATAAAATTAAATTAGTCAGTCTGATGACATAAGCCTTGTGCAGGAAATCTCATTCCATATGTGAGAGGACAACCCCACATTTTTCAGTGTTTGTAGAGTTACCAGTTCTTCCTTTCTCCCCTCCCCTTTCAAACTGTTGATTAGGCAAGTTTAATTTTTGAAGTAAATTTGGGAAAGAGAGTAATTATTCTAAACAAAACATTAAAACCCATTTCAGGGAGTGTTCAGTCTGTAAGTGCTCAGGCCATGAGAGCTGCCCAAGGGCAGAGTTCAAAGCTGCTGCATCATCACAAGTCTTTATCTGTTTGCAGTGATTCCCATCAAAATGAAGTACACCACAAAATCTCTTTACAAAACTGTTGAGCAGCCATCCACATAAATGAAAGCTTTCAAGAGCCACACTTGACACACATGAAATAAAAGTTACAATTTAACTTGCAAATTTTATAATGCCAGAATAAATGTGGCTCCTTAGTCCAAGAAAAACAGCCCCACTCTTGGTTCTGGAGAATGCTGATGCTGTTCTACCATCTGCACCACATTTTTTGCATTCTAGCTAACTGCATGCCCAGCAAGGAATGAGCTGCACCACCAAACTGTCTGTATTTAATAAAAAAAAAAAGTCCACATGGTTCGCTAAAACTGCTTATTTTGCTTGGCAAGGCTCCTTTTTCCTTAAAAAATGTAATCTACAAATTAAATTCATCACCAAAGCAATTTACTTGCCATTTTGTTTATGCCTTATATAAACCTTTGTTTTGCAGATCCCAGATACTTTAAACACAACCACTAAAATCTGAAACCAGATAATGAAGCACCAGAACCATTTCTACTGCTGAATTTAATGGCAGCCTTTTTCACTGAGAGGCAAAACTCCTTTCAGGCTTGTAACTCCTCCCAAAAGTTGCAGCTTGTGCACTCCTGTTCTCCCAATATACCACACAGAAAGAAAATAATCAGTGTATTTTAGATAAATTTCTAGTATGTAAAAATCCATTTTTACAGCTCATTTTACTGTGATACATTTTTCCAGATGTAGGCAGTTTGAAATTTTCATCATGTACAGTGAAATCAGTGCAAAGATTGTGCAAAACACAAGGAAGGATTTTGCTGAAGCTTTTGAAAAGTGAACTAGCTGCTTTGGCTGTTAAAGTCACAGAAGATTCTAAGGCAGCCATGCTTTCTTAGCATAGCTGGATGAAGTGCAAAGATAAGGAAAATATTTTTATATATGAGATAGGAAATTTTATACTGTGGAGCTTTTAATTTATTGATAGCTTTGTACACAGGCTTGCTCCATTCTCTACCCTTTGGTATCTGTGCTACTAGTCTCATTCTTCATACAGGTTGTCAGACTCCCAGAAGGTTAATTTTGGAGAACAAATACAAGCAATCCTGTTTAAAGATCATGGAAAGAAGGAAAATGGTTGAAACACAGTGACCCCAAAATTTTCATCTGAATTACTGCTCTCCAGGATAGAATCTGTCTGCAAATACAACCTGCTGTTCTCAGGCTGGAGACACTGTGCTTTACAGTTGGCATATTGCTGACTCTGCAGGCTCCAGAACAGTCATAGCAGCCTGCTTTCTGGGTTTACTACTTTCCAAAGTTTGTGCCACTTGAAAATATTGCCAGCAGGTAACTCTTCTCATGGGTTACATACCTAATAAGAATACAAAGGAGCACTAAATTAAGAGCGAGTAAAAATAAACTGGTGCATCAACACAGCAATTTAGAGCAGGTTATTCTTGGGTGCAAAATTGTCTTGTGTTTATCCTCGCAGGCTTAAGAGACTTCTTGACAGATTTTAAGGAATATTTAGACACCTAAAAACATTTGCAAGGTACCTACTTGTGCTTTTGAGAGCATGTAAAATGAACCACGTTTCTAGCCACTCTCTAATCCAGCCTGTTACACTGAGCTCTTAACACTTGTGCTATAACACCTAAATAAAAAACCCCAATACAGTATGCAATGACTATTACTATGGAAATTACTTAAGGAAATACACATTTGTTTACTATTACCATTTGGAATGTAAACATGTTTCCATTATCAAAGCTTCCTCTTACCTGTATTAGGATCTTTCACTACGATGTCTGAAATCTCAAAGAGTTTGAGAGGCAAGGGCATTTTCCTGTTAGCAGCAATAGTTTTCAGTAGCCCAGGAAGGAGGGTGGTACGTGCCACCTGCAGGACAAACACGGATGCTGCAAGTTAAGTACCTTCCAAAACTGCTAACGCTTATTTTCTTTCTTTTTTGGTTTTGCTCATTTGTGACAGGAGTACAAAAGTAGTCAGGGGCAAATACTGCTCTTATCTCCTGTGTTTCAGCATCTTTGCTTTAGAATAGTAAACTTGAAAAAGTACATTCTCTGCATTCTCTGTTGCTTTTTCTCAAAAAGCATCTTTGTGGGCTTAAGAACAGGTACCTCTTCACAGGTGCTTGAGATGCAGTGCAGAGTAGAAAAATAATACAGAAAGTGAACAAGTGCCATGAGGAGAGGCTGAGGGAGCTGGGGGTATTCAGCCTGGAGAAGAGGAGGCTCAGGGGTGACCTTATCACCCTCTACAACTCCCTGACAGGAGGTTGGAGTCAGGTGGGGGTTGGTCTCTTCTCCCAGGCAACCAGCAGCAGGACAAGAGGGCACAGACTCAAGCTCTGCCAGGGGAGGGTTAGGCTGGATGTTAGGAAGAGATTTTTTACAGAGAGAGTGATCAGGCATTGGAATGTGCTGCCCAGGGAGGTGGTGGATTCACCATCCCTGGAGGTTTTTGAGATGAGACTGGATGTGGCACTAATACCCTTAGAAATGGGTATTAAAATACTTCCAGAGCAATACAGAATTAAAAAAAAAAAGGAAAGAAAAAGAAAGAAATCCCAACAGTAATAATGGTCAATAATTAAAAAAACCCCAAATATTTCCTCTCCAGAACTGAGGAAGTTTAGAGATTGAAAGGTCTAATAGTTCCTTTGGTGTTGATTGGGTTTTTCTAAATGCAGGAGTTGATCAAACACCTGAGATTTTCTGTAGCAAGATACTCAATATTGTCACACACAACATGGTATTTTACTTTACTGAAAAGCTGGTAACATTTCACACTGAATAAGGTGTTTCTCAGTGAAGGAGTAACAGATGATGACTGCTAGCAAGTTTCACACACAATAATACACAAACTCCTCAATGCAAGCAAAGTAGCTCTAGTTTATAAATTTTACTTCCTGTTGCCTCCTTTCTCTCCTCTTTAACTACAGAATCTATGACAATATTGCTTTCAAAGTCTGCACGAGCTCACCTGGAATTCTGCAGTTTTGGGGTTTGCTATGCGCACAGCTTTGGTTGCAGAGATATCCATGCCGAGTTTATCTGCAACATCTTCTTGAGAACACTGAAAACAAAGAGACAAAAACTCACCAAGGTCAAGTAGTTAGTAAGGCAATGATGAAATCTGATCTCAAGAATGAACAATGCAGTCGCAGCACTGGCTCTGAGGGCCTATAATATCTGCTGCACCCACTCACAATAAAAATTAAGCTCTAGTCTTAAGACTAAGTAGGCAAACTAGTTTATTTACAAATGTTGGTTACTAACCAAAATAAAGCTGTTTAAAAAAACCCCATATGTTTATTTAGGCTCTTGTTGTCATCTGTTTTAAAAACAGAGGCTCAGATTCTGCCCCCTGACTTGCAGTGTTGAAGTATTTTATGCTGAAAATAACACTTGTAAAGGGACTGATAGCTGAGCTTTCTCAAAAAGAAAACAATCCCTTGGAGGAATCTTACAGAGGGTAAATGCTGTCTATGAAAAACAGGTCATAAGGCAAAACCTTCCATTTTCATAGCTGCACAGGATTCTCACAGTTTGTTGTTTTCAGTTTTCTTAGTTGGAGTGTTTTCAAGGCCCTTATTTTCTCTAGGTGTGTTTTGAAGCTGGTCAGTAAAACAATACACACTCACTTTATCAGGCTCAGACACTGTCTGTGCTCATATAGCAATAGATGCTACTGATAAGATCCCACTGTGCATTTCCAAAATTTCTGTCTTTATTAATGTATTAAAGACACCAATAGCAGCCTAGGCATGTAACTGAGGATTTTCTAGTACACTGCAGTCTTCCAGAAGTGCTCCCTTTGCACTGGCAGCACTCTGAAAAGCGTGTTGGTAGACCAAATGTGAGAAAAATCAGCAGGTGATGCCACCTGAAAAAGTGGATTATTGAATAATAATCAAAACCCCCAAACAACACAAGAAATGCTGGAGTTAGGAAGAGAAAATTGTGTTAAACAGATGTGTATCTAAACTACAGCATGTTACTGTGCTTAAATAAATGTGTTCTGGCTAAATTTGAGCTCCTCACAGATGGCAAGTTATTGTGTATGAGTGTAATGTGGGGCTCAAACCAAGAAACAGACTGAGTGAACAAATACATAGGCAGAGTTTGTCATATAACATTGGGCTACAGAATGTTGTTGCATTAATCTTAGTCAGAGGCCTCAGGTTGGTGTTTCTATAAAGTGCTGGACACAGCACACTGTGGGTTTCATCCTGCTGCAGCAGAAATACCAATATGCAAAGGGATGTAACATGATATACTGCATAAACTTCAAAATCTCTGCTGTGGCAATTCATAAAGGTTCTCAGTTGTAGCAATGTACTATATGAAATGTTTTAAGTGTATTACCTGCTCAGTGCTGAAAACAAATAACTAGTTATTAACAAAGAAGGAAAAACTGTAAAAGCTTGACCATGTTATATGTGGTGTTTCCCCAATATGGTACTTGCCACATGTAGTCTGAATTTCTTTGTCAGACACTAGCACTAGAGGAAGTATTAATGTTACTGTCCTGGTTACTTAGATGAGTTAGTAACAAAATATCAAAACCAGAATATATTTTTTCAGACTTTACAGAAAGAAAACAAACCCTATCTGTGGTGAAATTTACAGCGGATTTTGTGTCCCCTTAGTGTGCACTCTAAATTTGCTGGGTATTCTTGACACAAACTCCTTGCAGACTGAATAACTACACATCAACCTTGTATTAACTTGAGGAATTATGAGCAAGTGACAATGCTAATGAGAAATACAGAAACAGGGTAAGCTCTAAACTGTAGTAATATCCTCCAGAAAGTACTAAATTTTAAAGCTTGTTTTCCAGATTATGAAACTATGATCAATGTTGCATCTGGTGACCAAAATCTCACAATTTCATCCTACCAAATGAAACTAAACTCAGTATTTCAGCAGCTATTTTCTTCTCTATACTTAGAACTACATGGCACATTAACAGGGACTTATTCAATTTCTCTGACCTACAAGCTCACAAAACTTTACAGTGTAATTCCAAAACACTAGTAAACAGCTGCCAAAACAGCACTGGACATACTGCTACATGTATATAACATATCCTCAGACCATCCTCTGCAGTTCTGGCTGCATTACTGTTCCAACATGCAACTAAGAAAATATGAGAACATTATAATATACCAGGGCAAAAGTGAGTGCTTCAGTGAATCCAGCAGCTGCCAACTCCAGTCTCAGAAGTTCTGTGAGCTTATTGAGGGGGAGCTGAAATGAAACAAAACAGTTTTTAGCTTCCATCTAAAAGCATTTTGCTATTCTTTCCCGAGGTGATTCTGCCTGTTACATGAATTCACTAGGGAGGGACTATGCTTGTGTGCTTAAAATTTTTGAAAGCATCAGCCAGCTGCCTTTAGGCTTGCCTGAGGAAATGAATCTCCCAATTAGAGATTTAATACGGGCTCCCTACTTAAACCCTGTCTTTTTTCAAAAGCACCAGCAACCACTGGTCTTGGACTTATTCAAATCAGTGGGGCATCTGTTTTGTATCCCATCCATGGTAAATACTTCTCAAGGCAAAGCATGTCAAAATATTTAATTCCTAGGTTCTGTTTTCCCCAAAGCCCTTCTGGCATGCACTAGTCATTTACTGACAACAGAGCATTCATTTGAAGGGGCAATCTTACTTGATTAGCTATGGTGTACGTTTTCGGAATAACCATCTGAATGTTGTTATAACCATAAGCTATTGCTGCATCTTCCACGATATCACATGCATGGATAATGTCTGCTCTGGTAGGAGGGATTTCAATCTCTAGATGGTTCCCATTCCCTATGACGTGTGACTTCAAACACATCCTAGTCAGCAGCTTTGCAAGGCTTGATGGAGTTTCACTGAAACAAAACAAGAGAGTAGTAATTTATGGATTTTGCACTGGATCAACTGGCTTTTGACAGTAATCAATGTTTCTGCTGCACTGCCCTGTATCCTGAAGAATCTCTAAGAGCTTTATGGATTGTACACAGACTTAGCATTTGATCAGAATCGTTTTTCTTTACATCATAACAGCTGGGAGAGGCCATAAAGAATCCATCACTTTCCCTGAATTTCTGATAAGCTAAAAAAATCCCATAAACATTTTTAAAACAGCACAACGATCAATGTTTTCTAGTGCCTTTTCCATCATTAATGAAAATTATGTTTTCATTTGCAACAACACACCTGATTCCTATTTTCTTGTTAATGAGTTCAGGCTTCACCTTCTCTGTTCGATAAGCCAGTTCCTAAAGAGAAAGACAAAGCTTTTAAGCAACCACAGTACCTGTCATTGCCACCTAGGAGGATTCAATATTGGCAATTCAATATTTCTATTTCTGTATTAGCACACAAATATCTACTAGTATTTTACTTAGCAAGTTTGCAGCATATTTAAGAGAGTCATTTTGTATGTATGTATGTATGTTAAGAAGTTTCTAAAGCTCTTCAGACATTGGAACAAGCTGCCCAGGGAGGTGGTGGAGTTACCATCCCTGGAGGTGTTTAAGGAAAGACTGGACGTGGCACGTAGTGCCATGGTCTGATTGACATGAGGGTGTTAGGTTGGATTCGATCTCAGAGGTCTTTTCCAACCTTAATGATTCTGTGAATCTTGATATACAAATCCTTAAAAACCATAGCATCTAAAACTTTGGGGATTTTTTTTCCTGATTTTATCTAGGGAAGCTACTTTGGTTACCACAGAGTTTTGCTGGATATCTCCTCAGGATTCTAAGGCCTTTCTCGTTTGATTAAAGCTGACATTGCAAAAAGAAAACGCTAAAATGCCTCTAGAAAACCTTTCAGAAAAAATAAGTTTCTTTCCCTCTAAACAGTTTGTACTTGTCTGACTGATACATCTGATTTTATGAGCTCAACCAGATGTGTCTTCAGTTACTTTCAGGAAACAGGAGGAACTGCTTTCTTTGTACTTATTAAGGGAACAGAAATGGAAGAATCTGTTACTGCAAAGAGGTGTGCCTGGGACTCTGAATGCAGGCACAGGTCACCATCCTGCTCTAGAGACCTTCATATAGTTGGTGCCTATGCAGTGAACAACTGAAAAATGCAGTGTTACAAGGTTATTTTAACTGAAGGGCATTAAAGCTTCCAGATCTGATAAATAAGTTCTGCTGAGGCTGATTTCAGTTGTCCATAGGCTTAAGGCACAAGGACCTCTTCCTGCATTCGTTTTTCCTGATTTGGAACATGTTGGTTTTAAAGGCTTTAGACACAGATTATGACCTTTGATTGCAATCTTTACTTGTTCCTGAAAATGTTCCTATCACATGCACTCTAAACCATAATAGTGACCACCACTCATAACTTTTTGGGAGTATCAAGCTAGATCAGCAAGTCTGTGTTTTCAGCCTTATCACAATTCAGGGGAGCTTCAGAATGAGTTTTCTAGAGAAGGAGAAGCTGGAGTTATTTTTCATGGAGTTAGAGAAGGCTCTGACTCACTAATAGACAGGTAGTGCCAAGCTGAGTTTTACACCACACCTCAGAACCAGCATATGCTGCTGCTGCAGGAAAAGAAAACAATGTCCCTCTTATCACTTTGTTTAAATAAAATCCTTTCCCTAAGGACACAGAGATATTAAACAATGCTTACCGGGTAGATGTGGGTCTTCCCATTGGGATAAACTACCTCTGCTGCTTCAACACTGAGACAGACAGAGAAATAGAAGTAAAAAAGTTTGTAACACATGGCCCAAATGTAATTGTCTCTCTGATTGGAGATTTATACTCACGTGAATGGCTTCTCACAATATTCACTGAACATCGTGACCATAATATCAAGAACAATTTTTGCCTACAAAATAAAGAAAATAATCACATGGAAGTCTGCCATCTACTTGTGTTGAAACAGACAACATATCTTAACATAAAATGGTGAGGAAATCTTGTATCACACTCTCTTCATTCTACTCTATTTAATAACCTAACAACACAAATCCTAGAATGCTAGATTGAATTTTAAAGGATGTTTCTCTTCTGATGCAAAGACATTTGTGCAAAAACCTGAAATATCTGGTTTTCAAGGTTCTGAAAGACATATTTTCTAAACTCTGTTCTGAAGAGACACAGGGTCTTAATTACCGTTTAGAGCTCGGTCTTCCTAACCTTCAGTCTAATTAGCCATCTGAAGTTCAAGTGAAAATGTAGATGCAGAAAGACTGTGCATTATCAAATAACCTCATCTGCAAAATGTTTTCCAGTTCATATTTTAAGAGATTAGCATAACAGAACACAATCATGAGATTCAGATAAACTTCTCCATCTACAAAGGGGTTTTTTTTTTGATGCCTGACAGTATAATTTCCTTCATGTAAACAGCAGCACTATTTTTACTATCAGGCAGTAGCAAGAAGCAGATATTTATTAGTTTACTTAGAAGCCACTCCCCACGTGCACATTTATTTGTGTGGGTAACATATTAAGTAGTAGGGTAAGTTAAAAGCAGTTTTGCTCTTAAGCATCAAGTTCCACACTTAGGGAAACTCTATGCACAACCTACATTCAAGAACAGGTAATTATAACTGCTAGGCTTTCATGCTTCCGTTTGAGTTACAGAATTTGCATATGGAAAGACCTGAATTTGGCAATTACTTGCACAGCATCCCTGCTTGAAAAAGATAATTAAGAAGAAAAATTCCTGTCTTCCTTCTCTCAGCCTCAATTTTCAGGAGACAAAATGCTTATTTTGCCAGAATACTCTTTGTAAAGAATCAATCTTAGTGAATTTTATTCTTTTCAAAGCCTTCCAGACTGAGAAAAAGTGCTCAACAACAAGAACAAACAGTCCCTAATTGACTTAAACACTTTCTCATACAAGCTGAACACTCACTGTCAACATAAACAGTAAAATCAAAATTCAGCGAAAACACAGTGCTGTCTGTGGAGCAAGCCTGAAACCGAGTCAAGGGAATTCCACAGTCCTACAACTTATCTTGCCCTTCTGAATTGGAAGGTTGGCTCCAAATATAAATGCCTGGTTATTGCAGGTCTTTGTATTAGAACCCTATCACCTAAAGGGAAAACAGTGATATTAAAGCATATCAAAAGCAGGAAAGATTCATTTACCTTTGTAATATCTGTGCCTGTACATTCAATAAACACATTTTTGGTGTTCAGGCTTATTTTTGTATGATTTCCTAAAACATGTGAAGACAAAAACATGTTAAGAAATATTACTTTCATTGCAATAACACTGATACTGACTCATTTTGTGATTCGGAAAGATCAGTCATCTTTCACAGCTTAAAAAAGCCACTACCTACTGCACCAACATTCACAACTCTTGGCAGAAGAGCAGCTCTGTTTTTTAGTTTATGAATCAAAGAGGAAAAAGCCAGACCAGACACACTGATTGGGTTATGCTTTACACTGACAGACACATGAATCTACAGGTATCTCAAGACCCAGCTGAAAAAGCCAACTAGCAGCACAGCAGCCATCTGCTGTTAGCAAAGGGGTTCTGCACTGCCACAGCTTCCCATCTTCCCTGGATTTAGTCTCACATTTGCATTGGATGTAATTTCCTTGGGCAGGAATAAATGATTTTTAAAAAGTGATTTAGACTGATGACTATCGATAGCTACTTGTGTGAATAATGAAGATCTTCTGATACTATGTGCTGAGCTTGCTCTACGTTAGGGATTTAGGTCCTTGTATGGATTTATGCCCTTTTAGGCATGAATTTGCTTTGTCTGTACTAGGAGCCATAAGGTATGCACAGAAGCACATCCCTGATGCACTCAAAACTGTCTCTCATCTGGAAGAAGCACCTGAAGTGTCTCTCTTGCAAACTGGATGCAAAGTTCCCCAGTAGCTGGTTCTCTCTCTTCTGTTAGTAAGTCACAAGCAAACTGCCTGTTCAGTACAGACAGGCAGTGAATTCCATGGAATTAATTCCACTGCTGGTAACCATGCAGCAGGGGGATACACAGTCCTAGAATTGTATGGGATCATGCCAGATCCAACCTTCTGTCCTTGCCTTCCATTGCACCATTCACTAATGCAGGTGCACCCCACCAGAGGCAAAGGGAAGCACTTGGATACACATGGGCATTCTCGTGTCGTTTGACCCTGAGCGAGTCGTTCAGCTTCTGTTTTAGTTTCCTGCCTGAGAAACTAGGTCACAGCTAGACTGAAGGTTAGGTGCACTGAAGACCCTAGGACTGAGGGATGTTGTACTCCCTTCCCTGTGTGTTCCCTGCTGTGCTGTATCTCTTTGCAGATGGAATGTGTTTGGCACTTCTGGACTCAATTCAAAGCAAACATAACCCTTCACTTCAGTGCTTGTAGATAATCCAAACAGCCAATACAGATGTTGACATTTCATTATCTGTTTAAAAAGTACCTTTAACCTGGAAGCCTCTCTAAAACAAAGGTGTTAAATTTAGCTTAACCATTTTAATTGATAAAATACAAATAATATGCAATGCTTATACATGGAACACACCCAGGCTGGAATAAGCCTAACAAAGAAGGATCAGACACAGTGGTTGACACCATCTTCAATTCAGAATAGTTGTTCTTACCAGTCCCTGCCAGAGTGTTTGAGCTGCCTTTTAAGAAGATTTGGGTTAGCTGGATAAGGTCAATCAGAAAAAAATACATCCAAAGAGATTATCACTGCAGATTTATTGGTCAGTGCAGGGAAAGTTACTAATTCTTGACCTATATTTCAGTATATAGGTATACTAATGCAGAGGTTTGCAGTGGGACTTTTATATCCCTGCGATGAGGATGAAAAACAGGAACAGTAGCAGCCTAGGGAGGGAGCAAAAAATTTGGCTGCATTTAAACTGAAAGCAGAAAAGATTATATGAAACTAAGTGAAATGATTTCTAAAAAGCCCAATATTCCCTATTGCACACCCATGTTTCTGTTAGACACTAACTCACACAGACACAAACCAGCAGTGACAGTACAAATGAATCACAAATTAATCTTACCATTGATAATTGGTGGCATGGACAGAACAACACCATTGCTGTCATAAATGACAGGATAACGTGGCTTGTTTTCAATGAGGTGCAAATAGTGCCGAAGGTGACTGTCAGTCTGCAGAAACAAAGCACAGCCTGAATTTCACTTCAGCTCCTGTGTTAACTTCCACAGTGCCACAATCCCTTGTGGAGAGATTTGGAGGAATTTTGAAAGGGGGAAGGATTGGTCTTAGAGCTAGGTACATCACTAGTAAAAGCTGTTTGCTCTCAGCAGCAGGAAAACTTTGAAATGAGAGAATTTGACTTCTGGTTTCCTTCAGAAGTGTTAAAAATGCTTTAAGGATTCTCTCACACATGCACAGGCCACGCTATCCAAACAGTGCCCTTGCTCACCACAGCAGACAAACACTGCCAAACATCCTTGGTTCATGGGAACATTCCTTAAGAGTGATAAAAATTAGCACTTTCAATTAAATTGCTGGATACTGTCACTAATACTTAGATTCAAAATCTACATTTGTTCCAATGACATAGGTATGTACTGTACCAAACCCATCATTTCATTTTAGTCTCTCTGCCATCCCTCATTTCCTAGCTCTCACTCATCTTTGATTTGTCTCTATGACCAGTACCTGTGCTCCAGCACAGCTGTAAACTGAAATGACAGTAATAATAGTATAATTTTTAAATGCTGACATTGGAAGGGGCCCACATAAACATTGTAAAATCAGACCTGACCAAATCTTTTCCTAGAATTTATCTGGTTTCATCAGGATGATGGGCCAAGAGCAGTGCCAGACTTAACTAGAGCCTTCCACACAGCTATGCTTACCTAATATACAGTTGGGTAAATAATCCAACATTTTCCCTAAGTAAATTGGCCAAATGAAACTGACAGGAACAAAATATTTACCCTAAACGTTTCCCAGCATTGTACACTGAGTATCTTACCAATGCATATAGATAAATACACAATACTTTTACAGTGTTATAAAGAGTATCTTGAAAAGGAGTCTTTGTGTTTATAAATCAGAGGATTACTACCAAACTCACTGTTCTAAGAATTGTGCTTAGCCACAAAACACCATGATGTACCTCTAATGGACAATAAAGTATTATCATGCATTTCTCATGAATAAGCGAAGTGTGAAATGTTCACTGGCTGTGAAGCTACAGAAGATAACTGTTTTATTGGCACAAACAACTCTTAGTAACAAGGATATGAGAGATGTCAAGCCTTGGAAATTTAGCTTCCTGCATTTAGAGCAACAAGTCTGAAAAACCTCACTTACCCTATACAGATCCATAATTTGTGAGGCTGTGTACTCCTGGGATTGATTCAAGGGCTTGAACTTAATTTCAGAAGGTGCTTTGGCTGTAAAAGTAAATGGCCCAGAGATGGTGTCCAAGTCATGGGTACCTATTGCTACTAAAGCTCTTTTCCTAGAAAGAAAGAAGGCAAAATAATGATTCTTGGACCTTCTTAGAGATAATATCTCATGATGCTCTATACTCCTACGCATTCATAAAACTTACTGAAGAAGTAGGAAAATTTTGAGAAGCCTAGAAAATTTTTCACTAATAACATTCTAACAAAGGTTAACAACACGCATCAATGCAAATCCAGTGGGAATGTTGCAAAATCCATCTGTCTCAACTGTTGTATGAGCTGTAACAGCTATTTCTGCTGAAAAGCACTGACAGCACGCAGCAACAGGCAGAGAAATGAGAAGGATCAAGAGAACTGCTACAGATTTTCCTTGGCATAACTATAATGTCTCTCTGCAATAGGGATGTGCAATCTGAATGTGACAAAGTCACACACACACACACACACACACAGAGGCACTATACACTGCTTTAAATGCAGGCACTAACCTGCAAATATTTTGGTGCAGTTTCTCTTGGAGGTCAATGAAGCTGTCGTAGCGTTCCCTGGTGAAAGTGATGTTGCGCAGCACAGCAGCCACGGCGTGAGGACGGATCTGGGCAGTCTGCAGTTCACAACAGAATATACAAAACTCAAACTGACTGAATGTGCATTCTTCTTCATAAAATCCTCTCTTGTAAAGTAGTCAAAAGGAAAATTCATGCAAAGACATATGAATCCCAAAGGGGAAAACACCCAAGTAAACCTACTCCAGGTCTAGTAGAGACAAGGAGGTGTCTGATACACTGTAATGGCCCAAAAGGTCAATGCAATGTAAGCATCTGGAACTTTGATTTGACCTGCTCCTAGGTTCACCCAAAATAATTTGTCTGTTGTTCCTCCTCTTCCCTAAAAATAAATTGCAATTAATAGAGATATTTAAATTTCTTTAGCTCTTGTTCTGCAAATAAGATTTCCAGTCTCACTGCTCTTACAAAATTGGTACTGATACGGATCTTGCTGCTTCAGCAACTCTCAATACATTTACAAAGGTGCAGTAAACACTTACCTGTTCAGTGATAATCAGCCTCTGACCTTCACCCTCAGCTGGTATTATCTTTTCATATCTAGGGAGATTTATCCTAGAACAAAACCAGAAGTAAGTCTGTAACTGAAAAAAAAAACACTTCACCAAATGCAGTAAACTTTAGAAATGCAGCAGCAATTATATGTAGAAAACCTTCTTGGTAACATTTCTTGGCATGTAATTAGCTAAATGTTCTGAACTTGTTTTCTATGGGATGGTAAACAGATTACTGAGCTTGAAAGGAAGGAGTTAAGAAGGTAAACTCGCAGCAGAAAAGTGAAATACATGATTTGTTTTGTATTTATTATGAAGGATCAGAGTTTCTCTGCAGGAGTTCTTTAGAGGATAAGTCTCAAATGGAACAATAGTTCAAAAAAATTTAGAACAGATCTAAAGCCCAGTAACATTCTAGTCGAGTCTTTTAAAATTATACAATAGATCCTCTCCAGAGGAACATCTGATGAATCTTATCTACACATGACACTGTACTCAAAATCCAAGCAAGTAGGATGTTTGTTTACTGCCCAGAAATGGACTTGTCTTCCAACAAATAACAAACCACACAACAATCTCATAACTTTGTCTTACCTTTCCTTAAAGACCTGCAGTCCTCGGACCAACCCTTCCAGGCAGAGAAGGTCATAACGGTTGGCAGGAACATCAATTTTATAGAGAACGACATCAGATGCACCTTTTGCCTTTTCTTCTCCTTTTTCTTTACTTATAATGACTTTCTCAGATGTCTGAAATTAAGTAAAAATATGTTTGTAACCTGAAACAGCTTGACATTGGCAGGAGTATGACAGTGATATAATATCGCAGGAAAAATTGTATTCGTTAATAGTTTAACGGTGTAATTTGGATTTATGCAGCAAATGGACACACCAAAAACAAGAGATGAAATAAAATCTTTCTCAGATTCATAGAATCATGGAATCAACCAGGTAGGAAAAGACCTCCAAGATCATCAAGTCCAACCTACCATGGTCACTAGACCATGGCACTAAGTGCCACATCCAGTCTCAGCTGCAAAACCTCCAGGGATGGTGAATCCACCACCTCCCTGGGCAGCACATTCCAGGGCCTGCCACTATCTCCCTA
>NW_008672173.1:1457-2176 GCF_000695815.1 Acanthisitta chloris | reverse complement strand
CCCCAGCTCCCTCAGCCTCTCCTCATGGCACTTGTGCTCCAGTCCCTTCACCAGCCTCATTGCTCTTCTCTGGACCTGCTCCAGCACCTTAGTGTCCCTCCTGAGCTGAGGTGCCCAGAACTGAGCACAGGATTCAAGGTGTGACCTCACCAGCGCCGAGTGCAGGGGCAGAATCACCTCCCTGGTCCTGCTGACCACACTGTTCCTGATCCAGGCCAGGATGCCATTGGCCTTCTTGGTCACCTGAGCACACTGCTGGCTCATGTTCAGCTTTCTGTCTATTCAAACCCTAGGCCGCAATTTTTGTATGTGTGAGGCTTTTTCAGATTCAAAACACCTGTGTCCATGCAATCTATTCCAGCACTGTACCGGGGAAATGCTGGAAATGGTGCAGTACAAACTGATACCAAATGTAAATGCCGTCAGTATGCTACATCTACAGATAAAGCAACAGATAAAAATGCTACTTACAATTTCATCAAGCTCCAAACCAAACTCAAAGCAAAGCTCATTGAGGCTTTTTCAGATTCAAAACACCTGTGTCCATGCAATCTATTCCAGCACTGTACCGGGGAAATGCTGGAAATGGTGCAGTACAAACTGATACCAAATGTAAATGCCGTCAGTATGCTACATCTACAGATAAAGCAACAGATAAAAATGCTACTTACAATTTCATCAAGCTCCAAACCAAACTCAAAGCAAAGCTCATTCTTCAT
>NW_008672173.1:0-1442 GCF_000695815.1 Acanthisitta chloris | reverse complement strand
AAAGAGTGAGTTTTGGTTAATAAGCAGATCTCTGATCTAATTCATTTTGGTGTTTATTTTGAATGCTTTCAAACATGATAACAAATGCCATTTTGTGGGGGGAAAAAAGCTTAAAAGTAATTTAAAGAATTTTGCTTATATTTGCATCTGAGTATCACTTTCTTTAGTACATACTGCATTTACTGACGTGCTGTTCTTAACCTCACAAAGGCTTCTGAGCCTTGGTTCTTAGCTACTCAGCCAAGTTTGTCAGAGCAACTCTGGCCTGAACAAATAGTAAAGACAGGAGGGAAAAATGGGGCAGCTTCTGCCACCTGCTCCTATTCTAAACGGCCAGCTTGTTACACAGAGGTTGCATCAACTGCGTTGAGACTTGTGAGTAACACAGCCCTGATCTGACAATGCAGACTTGCACTGGTGTGTCTGAGGAGCCTGACAGCTCCTGTGTGGGCTAAGCTACTCTGTGTCTCTGAATGCTCCTTGGCTTTGATTTCCACAACTTCTTTTTCCCATTATTTACTCTCTTACCTGTCCCTTGTAAAAATTACATCTCCAAGAAAATCCTACATGTAGTACAGGTGAAGTATGAAGTCACCTTTATTACCACTCTCAGAAGAAAACTGGTATTTTAAGTCAAGTGTTTTTAAGTCATGTTTCTGCAGAGTCGGGGAAGGATAAACCCACGGTATTCACTGCTGCTGTGCCTGCTCCCATATCTTCTCTCCCCTTTGTGATTTAACCAGTACCTAAAACAGATAGTAAATCCCCAAACAGAAACCACGACCAGGAAACTGAATCCTGGGCTAAATCAAAAGGAGCATGGGCAGCAGGTCAAAGGTGATTCTCCCCCTCTGCTCTGCTCTGGTGAGACATCACCTGGAATACTGCACACAGTTCTGGTGTCCTCAACATCAGAAGGACATAGAACTGTTGGAGCAAGTCCAGAGGAGGCCACGAGGTTGATAAGAGGATTGGAGTATCTCCCCTATGAGGACAGGCTGAGGGAGTTGGAGCTGTTCAGCCTGGAGAAGAAATGACTGTGTGGAGACATCATAGCAGCCTTCCAGTATCTGAAGGCGCTCCAGGGGAGCTGGAGAGGAACTCTGTGTTAGGAACTGCAGTGACAGGACATGGGGTAATGGGTTCCAATTGAAGGAGAGCAAATTTAAGCTAGATACTAGGAAGAAATTTTTCCTGTGAGGGTGGTGACACACTGGCCCAGGTTGCCCAGGGAGGCTGTGGCTGCCCCAACCCTGGCAGTGTTCACAGCCAGGCTGGATGAGCCCTGAGCAACCTGCTCTGGTGGGAGGTGTCCCTGCCCAGGGCAGGGGGTTGGGACTAGATGATCTGTAAGGTCCAATCCAACCCCTAAATTCCGTGACCCTACGGTCCTGATTTCCCGAGGGATCTGGGCTCAGGCTGTGCCTATGAGCGCTGAAGGG
>NW_008672172.1:0-1287 GCF_000695815.1 Acanthisitta chloris | reverse complement strand
ATTCCCTAGGGATAGAGGGAATCCCACCATCAGATTTCCCCCCCCAGGGAACTCAGCCCTTGGAATTTGGTTCTTTTCAGCTGCTTTAGGAGCTCCTTATTCCCAAAATTTTTCTGGGAAACTCCTTTGGCATGGAGCAAGCCAAGAGGGAATTTGGTTAAGGCTGGAAAATGAGGATCCTTGGCAGTTTTTCCTGGATTTTGGGAAGTGAACTGTGGGATTGGGATGATCCCAGTGCCAGAGGGTTTATCCAGCCCCTGTTTGGATAATTTTTTCCTGGTTTTTTTATGGAGTTGAAGGAATCCAAGGACAGGGAGAGGAGGGATTGGGAAAGATTTGGGATGCAGATTGGGCAACAAAGTAGGGGGAAAATCCATGGATTTAGGGGGGAAATCCAGGTGGGAATTTGCCCTCCTTGTGATCCCAATGGGAAGGAGTGATTAGAGCAAATTGCTCTAAGCCCCATGAGATCATTCCCAAAATTCCCAGATGGATTGGATTCCATTGGAAAACACAGAGGTGACTCTGCATCCCAAACCCTTCCCAGTACTTCCCAACCACTTGGGAAGGAGCCAAATCCCTATGGATCCAATTCCCTCTGCCTGGAGCCACATGGATCCACCTCAGCTCTACTTCCCATCCAGATATCCCAAATTTTTGGGATCCATCCAGGCAGGAACAGCTCCATGCTGGAATTCCTTCTTCCCAGTTTTCCCAGCATTGCTGCCTCCCTGTTATTCCCATGTTTTCCTTGGATTCTGAGGATTCTGCTCCCCCCAGTCTGTTACTGGAGCTAGGGATAAACTGGGATTTGGGAATGACTTTATTCCAGAGGTTGGAATTTTCCTGGATCCATCTTTAGGAGGGTGGGAATAATATCCATGCCCAAATTCCACTTGTTCCAAAGTTCCTTGGGCTGTGCCAAAAGTTTTTTTTTGTGGTTTTTTTTTTTTTTTTCCTGGGAAAACTCTGAGGGATTTGGAAATCTTGGAGCAGAGTTATCCCAGTGGGAATTGGGATGAGCTCCAGGAGATTCCACAGTGTCAATAATGTCGTTAATTAACCTAATTGGGAAAGTTCTGTGGCTGCTGCTGCTTCTTCTGTCCTGGGATTTGGGGATGGGAGAACTGGGATGGACTGGGAATGCTGGGATGGGCTGGGAATGCTGGGCTGGGAGTACTGGGATGGATTACGAACACGGGGAATGCTGGACTGGGAGTACTGGGATGGATTAGGAACACTGGGATGAGCTGGGAATGCTGGGCTGGGAATACTGGGATGGATTGG
>NW_008672171.1:132629-133889 GCF_000695815.1 Acanthisitta chloris | reverse complement strand
CAGCCGCTCCCGCCCGCGGCTGCACCGTGCCCGGGCACTGCCGTCCGGCACTTCCCGCTCCGCTTCCAGTGAGCAGGGAGATGTAAAGGACAGGGCTTGATTTTTTTTGAAGGGAATGCTGAGAAAGAAAGCGGTTCCCCTCCTGTAGCACGTTGCCTGGGCGTTCGTATGATGGAAGTTAAGTGAGAAACTGCAGCTTGAACTGATTTGGGAGAGAGAAAGGGGTAGGGGGAGGGCGAGAGGAAAGCAAAATAGCCAAATCAAACCAATGATTTTCCTGCAAAGTGCCGGGAAGTTTGTGGAGCACTTTCTAGAAATCGGGTCATTTCTCAGAGTCTCTTCTTGTCTTCCGAAGAAAGAGCTTGCTTTTGGATTGCCATGGATCCTAAAGAGAGTCTTAGACACACTTGAATAATTCCTCTGCTCGGGCTAGATCGGTGGGAACTTGGGAAGGAGCGTGTGTGCAAAGTAGAAGCCTTCGGAGCTCGCTCGTTGCTGTAATCTGTATGGATCTAAAAGTGTCACATTCAAGACATTTGCATCTGCAGCTTTTGATTTCAAGATTGCCGTTTCCACTTTAAGCAGCTGCTAGGAAACTGAAAACTTTTGGACCTACCTCTTACTGCTTTGGATACTTTTTTTTTTTTTTTTTTTTTTTTAATCTCCGTGGAATTGGTCTCGCAAGCGATCGGGATTGCTTTTAATATGTCAAAATGGGTCTGCTGACGCTACTCCTGCTCTTCGGATTTGCATTTTTGCAAGTCTGTGGTAAGTTCGCTTATTTTAGATATGTCATTTCTGTGCAGAAGTCCACCTCATCTGAATCTGATTTGGGACAGCACATGGACGGCATTATAAGCTTTAACGTTACAGAGCCTTAAGTTGGTTCTTGGTATAAAACTGGTATTTGGGGAGAGAGGGAGGGGTCGGAAGAGGGAGAATATATGTTTCCAATAAGCAGTCCTTCCCGTCTCCTAACTTAATGGAAAAACTGCTTATGAATGGAAGAATGTCAGCTTGAAGTAGTGAGGACAGAGTGAAAAAAACCAAACTACCGTGTTTAATCTTTTATTTGGGGGTAGGGAGCGGCAAGGAGAAAGGAAAGGCAGAGAGCTGGTTCTAGTTGACGCTACTTTGCCGCCTTCTATTGTTAAACTTTCCACCGGGAGCGGCCGCTGCTGAAATGAGTAGGTTAGCCCTGCCTCGGCTGCAGGTGAGGTGGCCTGACTGCTTTCCCAGGCCCCTCAGCGCCCGGTTTGG
>NW_008672171.1:130441-132568 GCF_000695815.1 Acanthisitta chloris | reverse complement strand
GCGGGGGCGCTCCCCATCATCTCCCCCTCATCACCGGCTTTCCGGAGAGAGGGTCTTCGTGAAGCTTAGCAACGTTTGAGGAAGGGGGGGGGTTCATTACACCCTCCACTTTGGGTCTGCTCTGCAACGTTTCTTGAGGTTTCTCGGTTTAAGTAATGGATAGGGAACTGTGAATTATCGTCTGGGGGAAGTATGGTTTAGTAGGGCGAGAACTTCAGTGCAAGGGTAAATTGTCTTTCAAAGTAAGGGCGGGCGCTGTGCTGCAGCACAGACGGTGGATGCACTACGGCAGCTCAAGCACAAGACTAGGTGCGAGCATCTGTAACAGCATCCAGTTCTGCAGGAGTGTGCGTCGGGGCCAAATGCTCGGCAGTGCTCCTAGGATTGGGTATTTGCGTCTCTAAGCAATGTTTTAGACTTGAGATGGATTTAATGTCCGGGATCTTGGCTGGTTTTGCCTGTTTGTCACAGCTAACTTTGTTTCAGAAAGCTGCTTACAGCATTTACTGTATCAGTCCTGAGTCAAGGGCTCAGGTTTTATTGTTTGCACTCACAGACTGCTTTGGGTGTTTCTCCCCCACCCCTTAGCAGGAAAGGAGGAGAATTAGGCGAGAAGAGTGAGACTTTCAAGTAGAGTTTTACATTGGTTGCACAATATGCTCTGCAGATTAATGTGCAGTTTGTTCTACTGATAAGAAAATTTCTGCATAATGTAGGCATATGCTGAACATTGGAAGTTTTAACTGTGAGGGGTTTTAACAGAACATTTGTGTCTATCAGCATGGTCATAGTTTTGCAGGGATTTTGTTTTACATTTGCTCTGTTTCTCTTGGTGTAACATAAGATCCTTAACTTTAAGATCAGAGATATTGGAGATAGCTTTGTATACAAACTGAAAACATCAGGTTGTAGAAATGTAATTATTAGTAAGTATTTAAAATTGTATGTAGCTAGAAGGAATACAATTAAAGTTCTCAGTGGAAGTGACAGAGTGAATCAGAGGAGCTTGGTGTTACAGAATGTAATTAATGTACCAGGCTGGTTGGAGATACATGAAACAAATGCAATTAACTAGCTTGCTGGAACGACAGGAGCAAGACATAATTTATTTGAGTTTTGTCATGGGGAACACAAGTAGAACCTTTGTTCTGGTTAGCCATATAGGATGGGGGTGGGAGGGTGGAGGTGAAGCACAGCTAATTTAGAGCTGGACCATTGGAAAAAAAATGCTGAGAAGCTGCCCAGAATGGATGTGATCCTCCCCATTTGGGGTAGCAAGGTGGCAAGATATTGCAGAGACTGTTAAGCTTGCCTACATTAACAACTCTCTGAAATAAATAAATAAAGGGCCTTGTGGATAGCACATCATGACCAAGTAGAGATAAGCTGTTATTGTCGAAATGACTAACAAGTAGCTTTGAAGAAATACTGGCAGGCAAGCTTGGCACGCAGTACTTCTGTCTCTTTAGAGGCATAGTAATTACCGTCACATCTTAGGCTGACATATACCACTAGTTGCTTTGAAAAGATCTGTATCAACAGTAGCACCATTTGAATGCTTTAGTTTAAGAAAAAAAGACAGAACCCCATACACCACTTGTTTAATAGCTCCTTGGTTTGTTTTCTATGTTTGAAAGTTACCTCTTAGTGCATTTCTGGTGTTGAGGAGTTTTTGTTTTTGAGAGTGAGTTTGGTTGGGTTTTTGTTAGTTCTCATGTCCATACTAGACAATTTAGCATTTGAGGCATGTTTGCCATTCTTTTGCCTGTGAGGTTAGTTTTGTTTAGTGATTCACAAGTGGTATAGATCAAAAAGGTAATTCTTTTTTTTCTCATATTATTTCTCCTGTCCATGCTTTTATGACACCTGAAAATTGCCAAGCTCAATTAAAGTGGCAGAAAGCATGTGATACGAGGCACATTTCTGGGTTTTATTTCAGGTTTTTGTTATTGTGCTTTTGATTTTCCTGTAACCCTGCCCGTGTTCTTGCAGTCTGTTCAGAGAATAACTTTCATTTTCTTTTTCTTTAGCTGTTAGTCTTGATTACTGTTCTTGACCAAAAAACCCCTCCCCAAAACAAAACTAAAAATCAAACACACAAAATCCCCCCAAACAACAAAACAAACC
>NW_008672171.1:83085-130425 GCF_000695815.1 Acanthisitta chloris | reverse complement strand
ACCCCCCCCCCCCAAGCAACAACACATCCCACTTAGACAATCTGTACCATAAAATAAACCACTAGCTACTGGAGTTGAAAGAGCTGATTACATGGGTTTTCTTAATAGTGTTCAAGTGAGTCTTCTTTCATTGTTATGTGTTTTTTTTATCTTTCTTCAAATCATTAATGAAGCTTTAAAAACCCAATATTAACAGAAAAATTCACAACTGCTGTGAACACAGGTTTTAGTGAGGCAAACTCTGCCCTGGTAAGACTCATAAGAGCTTTCAGTGAAAATGGCAAGCTTTTATGTCAGAGCTGCCTTTTAGCTATTGTCCCTTGGAAACTGCAAGTGTGATGCTCTTGAATGGGTGATGGTGTTAAAGATAGGTGAAAAAAATCTGTAAAATCAGCATTCTATCTCCATGTTTGTATATTTCAAAAGCACTTGTTTTCTTAATGAAATGTGTGCATCTGAAGTCGTGGGGTGGCTGAAGCATTCTGTATTTCTTTTCAATTTTTTTTTCTTTTTTTAATTGATTTTGTTTTTTCATGCCAATGAGCTACACATCTGTGGCCTTGTGCAGGTCCCTGTTGCCTATTGAAGAACATGGCTTACATATAAAGCTAAAGTTTATTCTTCCAGTGAGTATTTGAGCTGACAGGGTCTTGATCTCTCATGTGAATTATGCTGTTGATGGATAACCTTTGCTTCTGTGGAATGTGTGCATTTTAATGCTTTAAGAGGAAAATTCTGAAGTAAAGAGTTTGCAGTTTTGCTTCCTTCAGCTTGTTCTTCCACAGGACACAATTCTGCAGAGCATTTAAATGTGTGCTTCCATCTCTTACCCAGAATCTTGCTAAAGTCAATAATAAGAATTTAAATATGTGTTCCAAGTTAATCATATGCTTTAAAACTTTAATGACTAGAGATGAACTTACACCTACGATGAAACATATTGCTGAATTTGTCTTAAGATTTTGCTTTATTTCCTGTCTGGTAGGTTGTTATTGCAACAACATATATTTATGTGCAGATGATAGACAATGAGGAAACCCTGTCATTGTCCTCCCAGAGATGGATATGCTGGAAAAGTAATGTGATAATCCAAATAATTAGGTTTGTGTCTTTGCTAATTAGGTACTCTGCAAAAGGCCTGATACCCCAAAAATCTTTCAGAAAAGTTGGAACAGAGAGTTTAAAATTTTGATGTAGTTGCACTTACTACAGTAATCCTTCTATTAGAAACTTTCTGGAATTATGAGATAGATGTTGGTCAAGCTTTAGTAATACAGGCTAAAGAGATGTAACCTTAAAAGTAGGCAAAAGTATTTAAGTACATTTTTAAGGATGCATGAAAAGCATCAAGGATATGTGCCAAAAAAATTGATGAGAGGAAATGGAGGGTTTGGCTAGTCTATCCAGTCTACTCCATTTCCAGGAGTTGCTTTTCCACAGCACTGCTCCGTGGGCTCATAGCCCTGAATTAATACAGGCTAAAGAGATGTAACCTTAAAAGTAGGCAAAAGTATTTAAGTACATTTTTAAGGATGCATGAAAAGCATCAAGGATATGTGCCAAAAAAATTGATGAGAGGAAATGGAGGGTTTGGCTAGTCTATCCAGTCTACTCCATTTCCAGGAGTTGCTTTTCCACAGCACTGCTCCGTGGGCTCATAGCCCTGAATTCAAGACATGCTCACTGCTGAATTTTGAACCATTTAGCGGAAATTACTAAAGAGTATGCAATGGCTTTTTAGCCATTTGCTACCCCTGAATTGCTATTCAGATATTGATCTTGGCTAAATAGATTGCTAACAGGTTCTGTACATTCTGTCTCAGCCACCTAAGAGGACACTGCTGTCAGGTTTTATCTGTTATCTCAGCTGACATGGCAGAGGTTGCTCTTCCCACGGCTGCCATCTGGCTCACCACCTCTCACACTAGCCTTGTGGAGGATACTTAGTAATCACATTGATGCTGTTTCTTGCCAAGAGGCTGTTGCTGGTGTGATTTTCTACATTTCTGTAGAAATCGCTTTGTTTCAGGTGAAGAAGGTGGCAGAAGAAAGCAAGTGTTTGCTCTTGCCAGATAAATAAATGTGTTGGCTTTTTGGTTCTGACTGAACAGGCATTTCTTATATGTAATTACTGAAATTTTACAGAACACTTATTGCTACCTGGGGTTTCTTGCACCAAAATTTTGATAATGCACATGCCTTCTATCTTCAAATCAATTTCTTTGCATTTTAGGACATAGAAGGGTACAGAATCTGATCTTAAATTGCTACTTGAGGGAGAATGTTGAGGATACCTTTTATGCAGGATAGTCATGTGGACTGTTAGTTATAAGATATTTGAATGCAAAATAATTATGCAGAAATAAAGATTTGCAGGTGTATATTTTAGTCTAACCATCTTTACTCTCATACCTGACTTCTGCTATATAATGCAGATTGTGTACTTGCTGCCCTTGAAGCTATGTGTCCAGAAACAAGATTGAGTTGTTAGTGTTGTCCTCACCTCAAACCTTTGCCTTAACAAAATAACTGTCAGTCACTCATGGTTAATACTTTTTGTTGTTATAGTGGATAATTAAACAAGACCTCATTACTTTACATCCTGATTCTGCACCACTGAAATCACTAACAGTTTTGCTGTTGAGTTCTTTGTGCAGAGGACTGTGAAAGCAGATGCTGACATCTTGACTTACTATAAGTAAAGGCTCACATCCTAATTCATGTAATGTCATCTTGTTCCAAGATAAAGTTGGCTTGTTGCTACATTCTTCCAAGGAGGCAGCTCTCAAGTACTAGATGGTACGAGTGCATGTTGATGCTTCAGTTTTGCTTACTCCTTGGTTTTCCCTGTAGAGTTCTCTTTACCAGTGCAGAGTATCCCTTTGTTACCAGAAAGCTGCTTTTTGTGCAGGGTTTTGTGTGTAATCATAATGTTTTTTCAAGCCAAAAGTTCATGAAATAAGAAATGGCTTTTTAATTCCATCTCTGCAGCTTATCTTGGTTTCGCTGCCATGGAAGATATCCAAGATGTACTCTTAATTTTATTAAAATAATAACCTCCATCAATAAGTACATGAACAACAATAGACAATCTAACCAGTAGTACCCATGTAATAACCTGCTGATACCTATATTGAGCTGCTGTGCTCTGGTGGTCAAGCCTAATTGAGATTCATTTCTGGATTATGGACAAGTGTGATGGGAGGATATTAATCTAAACAATCTTCTGGCATAAGTACCTTGTGGTGTGCATTGAACTTGCAGTTCTTTGCCACTGACCCCCAGCTATTTTTTATTTTTGGGGTTATTTTTTGGCTAAGCAATTTTTTAAAAAAAACCCCTATCTATCTACTGGCTATTATCTGCAGATCCCTGAGTTAATACAACTGTTTAACTGGGTTTTGAGTGAACTTTTGTTTACTTACTAGATAGGTTGGCAAACATCCTTCCTTGTTTCTTGTTTGTCCTGCTCTTTCTACCAGGAAACATTGTGTCTTTGGCTTGCTCATATCTGAAGGCCAGCTATTTCAGTTGGTATTTTGTAACCCACTGAGACTGTGTGTGTCTGGGTGATATTTTAAATTTTTGATGCTATTAGTTGTCCTGGTTGTGGGCATGCTCATTCAGCTCTACCTACCTATGTAAATGATGACTGGAAGAACACAAAGCATTTTCAAATTCATTCCTCATCATTTCCAGTCGCTCACTGCAAAAGACACTATTCCAAGCTTGATTTGGAGCAACCTTAATATGTGATATTTGCTTGCAGATTTACCCTTGTGAGTGACTCTTCATTGTAACCCTTCAGTTCCAGCAGAATACTTCAGTCTGAACAATCTCCTTCAGTGAGGGACAGTGACCTGCCATTGCACTAATTTATACTTTGTTGCAATTTGCTTTTGTTTTCTCCCATCACTTTTCAGATTAATCTGGAGAACAGTTTATTTGGTCTGATATATGGAAATGAACTGGTAGGATGAGTGGGGTTACCAGGAGTTAAGTATGGTCCCACTTATTAGCACTTATCTAGATGATTGTGCCACAATGGCTGTTGTGGCATATGGGCTTTTCATTTTCTACAGCCAGAGTGCAGTGCACCAAGGCAAGAGGAGTGTCTCTGTAATGTGCTTGTTATAAATGCAGACTGGACAAATATGTAAAGAATAAATGGCCAGCAGCAAGTTGTAAAACACAGTGAGCTGTACTGTGCTTCTATTAATCACTTGCCATTGATTGCAAGAGAAACTGAGTGGAAAAAATTTAACCTTTTAAAACCAAAATGTCAGGTAACTAACATCAGTCAGCATGTTTCTCATTCATAGTGAATGGAGGGACTGTTCATGCTAGGGTACCAGAGGTACTTTTTTACTGCTGTGAAAATGTCAAGAGTTAAAAAGTAGTTATGAGAAGTATTTTAATGCTGCAGAAGCCCTATAATCATGGGGTCCCAAGCTGTCATTCTGTACAGTGTTCAAAGTCCACATGCCAGATGCCTTCATCCTGGCAAAAGGAGTTGTCAGTTTTAACAGTTTATGTTGTATCCTGAAGAGGACTAAAGGATGGACAATGATTTATTTCTTATCAGTATTACGAAAAATTCAAATGGCATAGCAAAGCTGTTGGACTAAGAGCTAGTTGGAAAAGGTGTGGGTTTTTTCACCTGGATTGCCTTTCCCTAGTCAAGTTGACCTTCTCTTTAGGATTGTCACTCCACTGTGGAGGCTGAAGAAATAGTGTCTATGGACACATCCTCCTTGTCACTTTTCAGAAGTGAAATCTTGTGCGCAATTATTTGTCACCTTCAAGATCTGGAGATGCTTATTGGTCCTGCATGTACAATAGCACTGCCCTGCTCCGACAGTTTCTGGAGAGAGAAATTGCACTATAAGCTGGGAGAAGTGGGATAATAGCATGATTCCAGATTCATGGCTTGATGGATTAAAGGACTGGCCCATTTTGAAGCAGAGAATGAGGGGTGAGAGAGATTAGCAGAGGAGCTGGGCTGCTGAGCATGTGGCTGGGTTAGGTGGCAGGAGGAGTGAACAGGGGAACAAAACACTACTGTCAGGCTTAACATGATAGTGCTGATCCCTGGAAGCTTCCGGGTTGTTTCATACACAGTATGTTTAGGCTTTTATCATTGCTATGCCATTTGTACATCACTTACCCATGAAATGAATAAGCTTTTCTGTTAAATTGTTTTAATCCAGATTTGTTTGGAGTGGCTGCAAGAAAAAGTTAAATTGTAGTTTGGTGCAATGAACTTTGCTGGCTTTAACCTGATGCACTGCAGAAGTGCTGTGATAGACTGGCTGGGGATTTTGTATGTATGTTTTCATGATATTTAAGGAGAAGTCAGTGGACTAACTATAACAGTTGTTTTGCATCAAGGCAACAGCTAGTAAACAAGGACTTTGAGTAGAAAAAAATTAACTATCAGAAATACTGCAGGCTACATTTCACCCTTGATCTATTGCATCAGTTCTGTTACCAAACTGGATTTTGAATTATGTTTTGGTTTTGAGCTAGTTGATGTGATTTGTCTATTCAGATATATGTCTGAATTACAAAATTCTGTGGGTTTTTTTTTTCTTCTGCGTGACTTTGATTCATCATCTTAAATGGTGCAATGTGCTCTTTTCCTAATGAGACCAGACAGTTTGTTCTGTAAGATCGAATCCTATCTATGGGGTAAAATCCCAGAATTTGGAATAGGAGGATCCTATGATAAAATTTTCTTTGAGTGCTGTTGTCTTTAAATCTCTAAGAATAGTTTTCTCTGTGTGTGCATCTAGATTTAAAAAAGAAATCTATGTAGAGATTATTATAAGAGTATATAGATATAATTAAAGAAAATAACTTTAGGAATTGTAAGGGATAGAATTTGTCTCTGAAGGCAAAGCTCTAAACAGTAGTGGAAACCACTAGAACACTGAATTAAAGGAAAATGAAATGTGTGACAAGTAGACAAACATATTTAATTAAATATGAATCAGTGGAAAATAGAACTGTTTATTATTATTATTTACTGTTTGGTTTTTGGGGTTTTCTTGACAACTGCTCAATTTGGAATGAAATGCAAAAGAACATATGTTTGGCTCTGGATGACCCCAAATTTCTCTGCTCCCCTTTCAGCAGACAACATGGCTTTTTACCCCTAAGTGATTTTTGGTTGCTAGGAGCAGTGCAATAGACTGCCCTGCTCTTATCCAGCAGTAAAACCAAAAAGTGTATTGAGGTAAAGAGAGGGGCAAAGCACAGTATAGGCCATGAATCACAAGTTGTCTCTAATATGTCCACTTTGTTCCCACTTTTTCTTTGAAAGCTTTTGTTTTTACTAATGGTATTTCTTTTCAGTGATCTCTCAAAGCCATTCAGAAAGTGAAAAAAACCATTATGCAGTTAAGAGTCCACTCAGAGGAACCAAAAAAAGGAGGGGAGACTTTGAGACTAATTCATGGGGCCACAGTGGTAGCACTGCACAACTCAATGAATAGCCTTAGTCAGCTGCTGTTAAAACTGGATGATTGATACTTTCTACTTTTTGCTAGGGCTAGAAAAGTAGTATGCAGAAAGTCTTCATAGTGCTCCTGCCAGTTTTACTGCAAGATATTGAAGTTGTTTACAAACTATTTCAAATATGTAGTGTTTCTTAAGCATTCAAGTACTAATGTTGCATACATGGTTTAAAATCAGAAAGAGTTGACAATAATTATGTTACTCTTGCTGTCATTTGTGGAATACTTTATTCACTTTCTAAGTCCTGCTTTTTCAATTAACTGTGTACTGTGGCAAGAATGACTTGACCGTCACCTCCTATAATGATCTAAAAGTGGTTTTACTCAAATGTCCTTGGCTTTTAAACCTTTGCAGATAGAAATGGGTTTATGTGGATAGATAGTGTAACAGGTAGAAGTGATTAGACAGTATTGTCTATATTAATAGACTATTGAAATCATGAGAGCTGTGGCAGATTTCACTCGAAGTTGATTGCACTATGAATGTATAGACAATATATTCTTTCCTCAAGTGCTTAATGAAACTTAGTGTGAAGAGCAGTCTTAAAGCAATGATTATATTTCTCAAGAAAGATTGCTGAAGAGGTCATGTGTTTGAGCCCTATGAATGTGGAAACAGAGCATGTGAGTGCAGAAATCTGTGATTTGAGCTGTAGAAACAGATGATTGCCTGAGAACAGAGCAGGCCCATATCATTCCTTAACAGGAATAAGTGGTGAGTGCCTAAAGGTCTCATTTCCAATGCAGAATATCGTGTTTACTCAGGTTAGTGCCATGCAGATAATAGGGAAATTCAGTGACGATGGACTTGGAGAATAGTGCAGCAACAAAAACAGATTTTATCCGTATTTTCAAGGCTATTGTGTGACCTGGCAGTACTGGAGTCAGTCCTAGTGTACTTTAATGGAATTTGTGTCTGTTTAGGTCAGGGCCGAATTTGCCCCAAGGAAAGATGAAGATGGAAGAGTTCTAAGTTAAATTCCAGGGAACTGGCTCTATCTTACAATCTGCTAATGAGGTTGAGAGTGTGTGTGTGTGGTTCTTTTGTGCGTGATGGTTCTTTTCTTTTTCTTCCTGATCCACACAGGCATCAGGAGTAATTTAAATACCATCTACAGTACAGCTGAATTTTCAGTTACTTCCATGAAAGCTGCAGGTGCTGGGACTAAGAATTTCCCCTCATAAATTACAGCAGATGTTGCCTCAGTCATTCTTCAGTGTTAGCCCCAAAGTGCTGTTGTCTTTCTTCTGCTGAGTCCTTCTTCCTGATGAGAACTGCATGGGAAAGCAGACGAGAGTTTTTCACTGCACGTGGATATTGGTTAGCAAATTCAGTTTAATTGTTAATATGTTACTATAAAAGACATGCCTGGTACCACTCAGAAACTCCTTGGCAGAAGGGACAGTGAGATTTGTCTCTAAGAACACACCTGATGGCAGGAGAGGTGTGCAGTTGTTAATGGTGTAGGAGGAAAGGCCAGCTTGAACTGATGTTGCTGTTGCATCTCTTTACTTGACATTTAAAACAAGGCAGCTTTTGAGGTCCAAGAGAATGAGAATGGTAGAATCACAAATTATTAATCTGTCTTCTAGTAATAATTTTCCTTCCTGTTAGTTGCTATATCTGCCACTGCATTATGAAGGAGAAAAGAGGTAGAAGGAGATTGAGCCCTGCTGGGTTTGGGGCAGGGGCTGAGGGAGAGTAGGCACTACTGTGGTGAAATACTGAGGTATGCCTGTCCTTCCTCATGTTTTTCCCTCTGTCCTCACCCGTGTGTTTCTGGGAGTCTAAATATGCTAGGGAAGGAGTCAGGAAAGAAGTGGGAGCTCTGGACCTGTCTGAAATTAAAGGAAACCTCATGTTGCATGGGAGTGTTCAGCTGTGTATCTTTCCAGTTCTTGCATTTCCCTCTTCATTTAACTTAACAGCCAAATGAAGGCTCATTCTTCAGAGAGCTCATCTGTCCTCCAGAGCCTGATTCGTATGTAGAATAAACTTCTTTCAGGATAAGTACTATAACCTGTTTAAATAAGGAGCAGCTTATAGCTATGATATTGAAGTGGAAAAGGAAGGAAGGAAGGCAGGTTTGTGTACACTTTTCCTGTCATTATATGAAACAAATCTATGGCCATTTCTTATACTTTTTCTTCCCTCCTCTTAAATCTATTTCCTAGAATTTCACTATAATGAAAGATATGTTTGGCTTGCTTTTCAAGTTTCAGATATGAAATCTCTTCCCTGTCAATGCTTTGGATTTCTGATTCTGGAATATTTTCCTCTGTGTGGTCCAGGAAATGAGAAACACCTTTGCTTACTACACTGAAATTACTGGAGTTGAAACTTTTAGATTTATTCTAGGCCATGGAGGAATTTGTGTTCTTGTGTTTACAGATTTTCATTCCCTGTGCCATTTGTCTGATACTTCTGTCCATGTTCCATTCATGTAGCTTGCCTCCTTATATTTTGTAGTTGAAGACTTTATCTTGGGTTTGTGTCAATTGATTTAGTTTGTTTTCTGGCTGTTTTCTGTTCTGTTCATTCTTCTCTGGCTGGTTTAGGTTGCTGTTTTCTAACCATGTTGCTTGAATATGAAGAACAAAAGGACTGAAATAACAGGAAAAGTTGGAGGGGAAGGCAGTGTTGGTGAGGGAGGTACTGCTGTAGGAAACTGTCCTTTGCAGGATTACTTGGTGAATTCTGTGTGCATACACTAAGTTTTGTGGAGATAGAATCTAAAGCCAGGCCTATCAAGTGCCTTGAAGAAATTAAAATAAAAAATCTGAATATTTAGCCATGCCTGAAATCTGTCTTTTAGTTTTGAAGCACATTTCCACTCTGTCATGGAGAATTGTCTTTCAGTCTAGCGAGAATTACCACTAATAGTGTTTATAAGTGATTTGTTAAGTTTCCTGTTCTTGCAAATAGTTGAACTTCATTCATTTATAAAATATCCAGACCTACATAGGCAATTAAAGTATCTAAGCTGATTTTTTTAATGTTCTACGAAGTTATAAACAGAAAATTAACAGTAAAAGGCAAGAGGTAATAGGCTGGCATACTGAAGTGTAATGAGATTCAAGAAAATTGTGTTGATACTATCCTTGAAATAATTGATATTTGAAGATTTAATTTCTGCTTTGTGTATATAATCTATATGTGATACATGTGTACAAGAGAAGAGGAGACTGAGGGGAGTTCTCATCGTGGTCTGCAGCTTCCTCACAAGGGGGAGTGGAGAGGCAGCACCAATCTCTGGTGACCAGTGACAGGACCCAAGGGAATAACATCACCTGTCCTCCATTAGACAACTAGTTGGAAGCCTAGATAATGATGCACGACACATAGAGTAGGGAGCATTGTAGTCAGCTGCTTGAGAAAGAAGTCTGTAGCACCATGAAAAGTGCATTATTTCATCTTCAAAGGGAGGCTGGCTTTTGACTTATGGAAAGCACCTTCAACTGTATCTGCCCTGAGGACTAAAATGTTCACTGTTAGGGCAGCCACAAATCTATTTTAAAACCAGTTTATAACAAATTTGCAAACTAGAAAGGCAGATGCATTATTTAGCAACAAATTTCTTTCATGCTTCTTAGCATTTGTGACCGGGTGTCTTACTAGTCTGCTTGGTATTTCCAGAGCAGTGATGAGGATGGAATAAATTCTGGCATTCTTGGGAGAGAACAAACATCTAAAGGGGATGGAGAATAACTGTATGGAAGGTTTGGTCTCGCTATCTGCTGTGCTACTTTTAACATGTTTTGAGATGGTCTCAGCATGGTCTTTATGGGCCCAAATCTGTATTTTATTATCTATACTGTCATCAGGGTCTAGACCAGACTTTGTTAAAGGCTGCATCACTTTATCCTATGGTATTCCTGTGTCATGGTTGAATTCCAGTCAGCAAGCAAGCCCCAGACTGCTGCTCACTCACTCCTCCACCAGTGGGATGAGGGAGAGAATTGGAAGGACAGAAGCTATAACATTGGATTCCTGAGAGTTTGAAACTTCTGAAGATAGGTATCTAGGCAGTCATAGATGCAATATATCTACCTATAGGTATACATACCTATATATAGCGACAGGACAAGAGTGCAAACTGTGCTAGGGGAGGTTCAGGTTGATAAGGTGGTGATCAGTCAAAGGTTGGACTAAATGACCTTGGAGGTCTTTTCCATCCTTGGTGATTCTGAGGCCCTTTTTTTTTTTTTTTCTTCAGTGCCTCTCAAAATTAATTTCCTAGTGCTCCTGACTTTTGTTTAACACTTTGAAGAGACAGGCAGCATTCTCACATCTAACAAGTGTGATATATTACGCCTGGGTGAGAAAATGTAGAGAAGGTTAGTTTAATACAGACTCTGCTGGAGGCACACTACCTAAAGAATCACTAATACTGCATCCTGCAGTGTTAGGAGTGCTAGTGCTCTGCTGTCCAAACACAATTCTTCTCCAGTTTCCTTCACTTATGAGCCTCACACGGTCATCATTCTTACATCTGCTTTAGAAAGAAGATAGATTACAAGCTGGACTAGCTGAGATGGACCATTTTGGATAAGTTTCTTTGGAAGTGAGGCTTCCATGGAGACTTTGAAGCAGAATAATGCTGTCTAGGAGGGAATATTTTCAGCCTATACACTGAGTACCTAGAGAGGAAATAGATTCTTTAATATTCTCTGCTGAATGTTCGGAAGGTTTTTGTAGTTGACTTGCATATATTAAAGCTTTTTTATAAATTGGTATGAATTGGTTGCATATGCATGTGATATAAATAAAACTTAACTGGATGTTTTCAGCCAAATAAATCAGCCAATGATTCTATTGCACGTGTTCTCGGTAAAACTGTCTTGGAAAGCTATAAATAGGTATTGCCTATTACTTTCACTTGCCTTTTTTTTTGGCTTTAAATGCCAAATGAAACTATTGTTAACAGGCCTTAAACTCACTTGGAGGGTATTTAATTAGATAATTTTGCGGAAAATGAGGAAAATTTTGAGGAATATTTTTTAGTACTCAGTGTTGGCACAAGTAGATAAATTGACAGGACAAACGACTAAAGATTTTCTTTCTCATGTTGTCAATGAAGAAATTATGTAGAGGGTTTATAAACACTTTTCCAAGTGCTTATACTGTGAGTTATCTTTTTGTGGAAAAAGCCATATCCAGGAGAGGGAGGGGAAGAATAAAACAGTAGCAGTTTCAATAAGTATTGAAGTAAAAGAAACATACAAAAAGAAGTGCCCATCTTACAGACATATCATTACCTTCTTTTTGCTCCTTTCCAAAGTCAGCAAAAATACTGCTGTAGTTTCAGTAGCATCTTCTTTAAAAGTAGGTCTTGCTAGGTTTGTTTTACTTTTCCATTAACGGAAAAGACTTTGCTTTGTCAGGATTTTTGGAAGCTTTGCTCACTACCAGTAAATATGGCAAAAACAGGATAGGAGATCAGTCTACTAAAGTGCTTGAGTGTTTGTGGAATAAACCCCTATATAATGTAAATGTCTCTGGCTCCTGTTCCCCTTTCCCCTCATGGGGGAAAATTGATACACATGCTTCAGAACCCTTCCCCTGACAAAATGAGATGGACAGTGGTGATAGAGCTGTCTGGCAGTGTGACTGCCTCTGATAAGCCAAACATTTGGAACTTTTAGAGAAAAATTGTTAAAACATAGTATTTATTTCTGCTATCTGGCACTTCTTGCTCACACCAGTGAGATTCTTTAGAGGTGACTGAGATTTGCTTCTTAAGAAATTCTGTATGACAAAATCCAGAATTTTGAGAATTCGTGAGTTTCCTATATTATATAAACAGTTAATAAAAGTAGTGAGTGGAGAGTAGAACAGTTGCTGATTTGTTGTGCTTTAGAGTTTTAGCTTTTGTTTGCATAAGGAAAGATATTCATAGTGTACCTTACAATCTGTATTTGTTTTTAGTCTTTCTGGTGGTCTGAGCAGTCAAACTAGCCTTGCATTGAAGATTATGATGGTTGTGTGACACAACAATGTGTCAGACTCTGTCCTTTTTTCCAGTCTTCTTAATTAGCAGATCTTGGTCAAAACCATGAGTAATATTGTGGCTGTAAACTGACAGAACTGTATGATGTTCTTGCTCAGGGTTTGCCTACACATTGAAAGGGTTGAGAGAGCAGGTATTCTGGTTTAATAAATTTGGGGAGATTTCTGAACCTTTAAATTACAGTCAGCTGTTGTCTGTGGGAATATTATTCTGAGGAATTATTTTAATTCTTTCATTTCCTAATCTATGTTCATTTGTTTAGTATTTTGTTCTATTGGGTGTTTGTGTTTCAAAATGCCTTTCAAGTCAAACAGCTCTTGGATGAGTAGAAATCTGACGTCGCTTACTAGTGTTATTTGTAAGATAGAAGTCATCTCCTAATTTAAGGGATTTCAATTATCATCACACCTCATATTGATTAGGTTTTGTTACTTTAGGGAAACTGACCATCTCTTCAAACCATGATGGGACTGTTGAAATGTAGCCACTGATGGCACTAACCTTTTTCTGTTATACATGTCACGGAAGGCGTAGGGTTTGGAGAGTAAAAATGTAATCTGGAGGACATAATTTTAAAAATGAAAGAGGGAGGTTTATATTTATTGGATGTAAGAGGTATGGGTGGGTTGTTGGATCAAGTGGTGACCTTTCACCTCTAAGGCAACAGCTTAAATTAATGCCTAGATCCTAAGTTAATTGAGATAAATGATTTTAGCTTTCTCCCTGGTGTAAAGTAGTCCATGTTACAAAATTGCCATACATTTGTTTGTGCACACTTGGTGTAATTGGCATTCTCTTAGGGCTGAATTGGCATTGAAAGTGGACTAGTTCTTACTGCTTAGGAATGTGTTCCCTCTGAGTCAGAGTAAATGTCATTGTTGAAACTGCGAAGGAAATCTGCTCTTGCCTCTGTTAATAATCCATAGCTGAAAGGTTTGTCAAAAGTATTTTAAATGTTATAGCTGTTCTTTAAATAAAATTTAAAAACCCCACAACTTTGTAGTAAACTAAGTAAGTTGGTTTGAGACAGGGACCTTATTGTCTTACAGCTGGTAGGAATTCGGATGCTCAGAGGTGTTAAAATTGCCTAACTTAGCATTTGCTCATGACAAACTTCAATGATGGCCTTTTGAACTTCATGCAAGATGTGGAAAGAAATAAAAATTAATGTAGAATGCATTATTATTTACTAAAGAAGAGGTTGAACTTGAGTGAAGGAAAGCATGTGGCTTTCCATCCCCATTTTCCCTAGAGGATCTGTAGGAATTGCAATTAAAACTCTTTTCTTTCATTATGGGTGTTGAGGCACTGGCACAGGTTTCCCAGAGAAGCTGTGGCTGCCCCATCCCTGGAAGTGTTCAAAGCCAGGTCGAATGGCGCTTGGAGCAACTTGGTCTAGTGGAAGGTGTCCCTGCCCATGGCAGGGGAGTTATAACTAGATGATTTCTAAGGTCACTTCCAACCCAAACCATTCTGTGATTCTGTTATGTGTAGATGTGTCATTTAGGGACAGGGTTTATTGCTTGACTTGGCAATGTTATGTTCATGATTGGACTCAATGATCTAAATGTTTTTTTTCAACGTAAATGATTCTATGATTCTTCCTCTAAGGGCAAAGCAATATGTATCATACTGCTGTTGGCTGGAGAGTTTTTGTTCTTTTCCTGCTCTTGCTGGACTGAAGCTTTGGAGCTAAGTTACTGTACCTCACTCTTTTAGCTGGTAGAAGATCTGGAGGAGTGGAGGATTGAATACACAGTTTTTACTGTGTGGTGCTATCCAAGGCCATGTTCCGGGTCAGAGTGCTATGTATTGTCTTTGCACACTTGGAGGACATGTGTTCTCCAAATCTTTAGATTTAAATGAGAAAAGGAATGCAAAAAGTATTCGTGGGGCAGGAATTGGGGAAAACTGTCCAGGAAGACAATGGGTATATGCATTGAGTTCTGTTGTTGTCTAAAGAAGGGACTTCAAAATGAAATAGTGTCAAATTGCATATATTTATATACATCTCCTAGAAAATTGTTCACTCATCAGCTAAAATTCAGGAAAGATTACAGCATTATTTTAATGCTGATTTGCTTAATGTTCCTGTTTGAAAGCAGAACACAAATCTTACTTGTTTTGTACATAAAAATTAAATTTTGAAAAAATATTCATAAAGCATATCTAGTTTATCAGATGTCTTTTTATATGAAGAACGTGACAAGTTCTTTACACAGTAGTATTTGGTTTATTTCTATAAAATATAAAGACATGCAGTTATAAATGAATCAGAAAAACTGCCTCATGTGTGTCCATAGCAGGATTTTATATAAGAAGTTATGATAGATATCTTAAATCAGTAAATATTGGGCTACATATTAGGTCAAATTTCAATATGTGTTTCAAAGTGAGCAGCTTTTGTTTCAATAACAGATGTCTGGACAAAAAGGAGGGGAGGAGAGAAGAGTGGAAAGAAGAAAAGCCACTTTTCTCCAGTAGTCATAATCCCAAAAAACCCATGGAGTGCACTGTCATATTATAATATTCATGCTAGTTAGTTGATGTGATTTCTGAGGATAGGAGATGCTTACAAATCAATGGCGAAATTCCTTAGATGGGCCGTTTTAATCAAACAGGTACCCGTGAAGGCTTTTGCTGCATCATGTGTAGAATTTATTGGCAGGAATGGGAGATGTGAGCTGTTCTAAGCTTTAAGTAGCTAAAAGGGATTAACTTTACTCAGAGGATTTACTAATGAAGACATTGCACACAGACACACGGAAGGAAAGGAAAGCGAAGTGTTGGTCCACAAATCATTCTATCTAGTTATCCTTAATGCTTTTTTTTTTTTAAATTCTGCTTCTAATCTTTTTCTTGTATGTTGTTTTAATTTTTATAGTAGTTCACTTTTGTAGTAGTTTCACAGTAACCGACTGTCAGTAAAATACAATCTGTGGACAGAGAGACATTACAGTCAAATCACAGGCTGTGATGGTAACCTGTATAGTTTTTGTGCTTCTGATACTTCATGTTCATGTGCTTAGCTCAAGGTCCTACTACTTGAGCCAATAAATAGTTGGTTTTCAAAGGGATGATGCAGGTGATTCTGGTTTTCTCTTGGATTTGTTTTTTAAAAAAAGCTGGAAAAAAGGAAAAAAAATACTTACTATTTTTTTTTTATTTGAATGGTCATACTTTGCTTCTATTCTGTAAACTACCTGTTAGCTTCATAGCTGGAAGCCACGTGAGTATGAACAAGGTTTAAAAAGGGAATAAAAAATCAAAGCCCAAGCAAGAAAAAGATTCTCCACTGAAATGAAGGGTGACTTGGTGACAACTGGTTTCATGGTCAGTCTGTCTCTGAGTGCTGACTGGTGTAATCATTATTTGGAAAGGGCAGGAGAAGGTGCACATGGCTGGGTAACATCCTTTATTAAAATGTTTTTTCCTGAAGATCTGTGATCTTGTCAGAGCACATTACCTTTGTAGACTGAGAGTAAGCAGGTATCAAAAAGTTAAGAAATGTGCCTGTTGCCTCTGATTCTTTCCCTTGCTTTCTTATCACATCAGCCGCAGGTTCTGTAGTGAGACAAACCTTGATCTGCATTTCACGTGCCTCTTTTCTGCAAAGGGTTGAAGCAGATTCT
This sequence comes from Acanthisitta chloris, assembly GCF_000695815.1. Classification (NCBI taxonomy): domain Eukaryota; kingdom Metazoa; phylum Chordata; class Aves; order Passeriformes; family Acanthisittidae; genus Acanthisitta; species Acanthisitta chloris. The sequence continues at coordinate 114,264 of NW_008672171.1, read as the reverse complement.
AAGGTATTTTAGGCTTCCCATGCTAAGTAGAGCAGTCTGGGGATTGGCTAATAGAGCATGAGGTAACTCTTTGTGCTCTTTAAAATATACTGTTATTGCTACTTGTCTTAATATATGTTTATACTTACACACATCCACATATACAGTTGTAATTTTTAAATGAGGTGTTGTAATATAGGTGTTCTGTTTTACCCATAGGAAAATACAAAAATGTTATTCATAACAAAGACTGTTTTAAGGAGATCCAGTATAAAAGTGAACAGTCATTTGAGAAGTAGTTTTTAAACAAGAAGCACTAAAAGCTATTGCTCTGGCAAGCAGAGTATGTTCTTTAAAACTATATGTTTTAAAGAGTGTGTGTCGTTGAAAAAGAAGTTTATTTCAGGCTTTCCAGTATGTAATGTGACTTTTGCCTTGTGGCTTATTCATGCTGTTCTTCTGCACTTTTCTGTATACACTGTATATGGTTTCTTGTGTAGATTATTACTGTAGAAATAATTATCTGTTGTGTAGATTGTTGGTATTACTTCAATTTAATGAAAGTTATCAGCTGTTACTATATATGTTTAAATTTTTTAAAAATCATTAAGGTGTGGCTGGGTCACACCAAGCTGTCCCCTTGTCTTTTGTCTCATGGTAGATAAACAGTGCATTTCGGAATGGAAAAAATGGGGCAAGCACTTAGAGTCATTCCCAGCTTCTAAGTGGTTGTGACTTACTGACTTCCTGAGGCACTGTCTTTGCGGTTCACTTCTATGAATTTAGCCAGCTATTTGGGTTTGGCTTTTTTAACCCAACACTTATTTGCTCTTTGCTTTTTGAGGTCTTTCTAAGTAGAAGTAACAGAATCATTCCAGCAAACCATTTCCTGTAATATTAGCTGATATCTGTCCAGAGATCAGTTCTTTTGCCCAGAGTTATTTACGTGTACTGACAGAACTGAAGGAATCACTAGAAACTTTTTTTTTCCCCCCTCTACATTCAAATGAAGAAATATTAAATAACAAGCCTAAGCTTGGCACCTGTTGAGCAGAGCACCAGAAGAGATTTTAAAGTGCAGGCAATTCTGAAGATTATTGCACCATCATAGTGATTTTGCCTACAAAGTCAGTGACATAATCATTTGAGCCTGTTGCATTTGATATTGATGTTAACCTTTAGCATAGCTGATAAACTGACTTTCTTCTGGCAGGCATCATTAACAGGGGGCTCTGTGCTGTCCTGAATAATTTTCCTCACAATTAGCAGCATTGATCTCGCAGGTGCAGCAGCAGCTGAAGTTCCACGAGGCAATCAGCGAGGGAAACTGGTTGAAACTCACAGTGAATTGCAAGCCAATTGCTCGCATTTGACCATTACAGTGATCACTTTTTTCTAGTCCATGTTTGTTGATTATCGAAAGCACTTTATTTCTCATGCTTAGCTATATTTTTCATGCTTCCAAGGCAAGAAGTGAAAGGCTCACCAAGCTGTTCTATGTAAGATCACTTCTACTTGCTAAGTCATTCTGGATGTGAAGACAATCTGTAAATTACTTTTGTACAGAGACACGGTGTCCTCATAGCTCAAATATAATGAAAGCCATGGGTTGTTTTTTTTTGTTGGGGGGCAGGGCAGGTGGGAAAAGGTTGAAATAATTTTGAGCTGAAAAACTGCCTTTATCCAACTTTAAATTAATATTGATTAACACTAATGGAGTGGGCTCCAGGAGAGGCTTTGCGTACCTCTTCTGCCTACTAATAAAGTCTCATCTCTGATACACAAAATCTCTTGAGGAAGTGATTCATTTTTATGAACGTTAGAAAACTCACTCTGTGGGTTTTTTTTTTTTTTAACGAGGACATCTCACCTACTGAACAAGCTTCAAAGCAAAAGCTTGATAGTGACATAGGAGGATAGATTGGTAGCTGCAGAGCTGCTGAGGAGCATGGACAGGCAGTGTGGTGAGAGAGTGCTGTGTAAGAGACTGTCTTGTGTTATGTGCGCGTTACCTGATGTGACTCTGTATGTGAGTCTTTCATCACTGCCTTTATTATCTGCTCTAAGTATTGGTGACAGTTCCTTTTGTCAAAAATCCAATCTTGAGTTGGTAAAAACCAGCAACTTAAAATACATTTGAACTTGTATCCAGCTTCTGTTGGCTGTAATGTTCTCTCACATGATTATCTTCACTGTACTATTAAGAAGGGATTCATCAAATGGGGAGTGCTTTTCTTATGCTTCTTTGGGATACGGTAGAACAATATGGACATTGAAAGAGAAAGGATAAAACCAGACCACAAAATATACAAATGGGTTATAGTTACTGAATGCCTGGGAGACTGTGCTAGGACTTGCACTCTGTTAGGAGGAGTGCTGGAGGAAGCAGTGTTTCAGTGCACAGCATTTGCTGGGCTTTATTTATCTTTAAGGGGTCATCTTGGGTGACAGCAGATTGTATTTGTTTCTTTTTTTAAGCAACTTGTTTAATGTCAAGGGTGCCTGAAATTTAATTAGATGACTCTTTTATTTTGTTGTTTGAGAAACAGCATGCAGCCAGTAAAGCAACATTTGACTTGTCTGAAAAAGGTGACAGGAACACAATGTGTAGTCCTGTAAGTAAATATAAATTACAGATTCTACGTAAATGTTCCATTATTGACAGTGCTGTTGATCTTTCTCCTGCCTCCTATACTCTGAGATGTTGTGGTGGGATGTTGTGTAATGCACAGCAGAGGCCTTGTCTGAAGTTAAGCCTTCTCTGACAAAGTGTGGAAAGCATCTTAGATTGCCAGCTTTTCACGAAGCAAAGTGAAGTGATACTGTTTGGCAAGGTACTCTGTTGAAATCAATTGTGAAACCTGTTAACTGATTCAAGTATAAGAAAAGAGCAATTACTTCCAGAGTAACTGCATTAGTTAATAAAATAACTGGTCATACTGCCACTCTTGCTTATTCTATGTGATAAATATTGTTGTATTGCCCCTGTGGATTGTAGGGGATATAGATGTATAACACACAGATCTTGATTGAATGCAAAGTTGATTTGGGGTATAAACCCTGCTCTGAAACATCATGGACCTTAATTTCTGATTCAGCCTACGTGTCTTTACTGCACCAATATTATCAATATTCTTCCAGACTTATCATGTAGTTAATACTTAATGCAAATAAACTGCTTTTCTTTTGGCATTTTAGGAAACAAAATCTCACTTACCCAGTGAGGAAATTCGTGTGTCTATATGTGCATATATCATATAAAAATCAAGATAATGAATAGAGTTGTTAAAATAGCTCATTTTGCATCTCCAAAGTTATGAATTGGTTATGGCATTGCAATATTAAAAATCAGTACTCTGGGAATTGCCTTGTGATGCATGCAAAATTAGTTAGAAACTATGAAAAAGTTTCATTTTGTGACTAAAGTAACATTAGAAAAACTATCTTGGCAAAGTGAAATTGTCGCTCTCAATGACTCTAGAAACCTGGAGATTCCAGGAGGACAAAGGGTGAAACTCAAACAGAGCAGATCAAGAACTTGCAGGTAAATCTTGCCTATCAATGTGCAGTGGCATAGCAGGAGGACACTGACATCCTTCATACTTTATTGTAAGCCATCTGTGCACAGAGGTATAGGTCAGGAAGACACTTTAGCAAGCTGACAGTACTATTTGTTACATGGGATTTTCGTCAGTGGATCTCAAAATGTTTCACAAAGGAGTTGTGGCCACATTTGCATTTTAAAAACAGAAAAATTGAGGTTAAAGGGTGAGTGAAATATCTGTCATGTGTCATAATGATAGTGGAGTCTGGAGTTGAACTCCTATCTCATGTGTTCAGGAGCACATGTGGGTGCTGGACTGGCATCTGTACCCTGACAAAATGAATTTGGCTTGGAAAGAATTTATCAGCATAGAATCTGAGCAAATAAATGTGTTGTCATCCACGGGGAGAACAAAGGGGTGACAGAAATAGAGAAAGCTGTTTTGTAGCTCCTACTGTGTTTAGCTGTCCTAATATATGATATCCTGTCTCAAAGTGACAGAATTTCTTGTTCCTTTGATCCATGGGATAGCAAATCTGCGTGTATGGTGCTGTGTAACTAACATCAACATTTGGTGCTATTCTATTTCAACATTCTTTATGTGAGGAAGTGTCCAGCCTTCTTGACCAAAAGTGAGATTCATGAAAACAGTATCAAATGCAGTTTGAGTTTGAAAATACTTCCAGGGGAAAATTTGAAAGGAAAATAATACATATATAATGTTCAAGGCAGTTATACTTTCTCTAACAGCAGAAAAATGAGGCTGCACTTCATGTCGCTCAGTAAATGCTGCTTCCTTTGTTTGTTTTTGATAGGGAAAAAATCACATGTTCAATTTTAGGGCACAGTTTTACTAGTATTGTTACATTTTAATGTAGCCTTTGAAAATGATCAGAGTTATCAGTTGTGCTTTGAAAGAGCACATTCTGCAGGCTATGATAGTACCACTTCCTTTAGGTAGCAGCAGCAGGAAGAAGCAAGGACTAATGTGAGATATGCATGAATTTAGCTGGGATGGAAATGTTCGTGTTAAAGGTAATCTTAAATGTATTTTACACTAAATTAGGAAATTACACTAAATTTTACACAAAAATAGGCAAGAAAATTATGATTTGGGCTTTCAAGTGTCCGTGAGCTAGCAGTGTGCCCTTGTGGCCCAGAATGCCAATGGAATCCTGGGATGCATTAGGAAGGGTATTGCTAGCAGGTTGAAGGAGGTGGTCCTGCCCCTCTGCTCAGCCCTAATGAGGCCACAACTGGAGAGCTGTGTGCAGTTCTGGGCTCCTCAGTACAAGAGGGACATGGATCTGGAGCAGGTCCACCAGAGGGCTGCAAAGATGATTAAAGGACTGGAGCATTTCACTTAGAAGGAAAGGGTGAAGGAGTTGGACTTGTTCAGTCTCAAGCAGGGACAACTGAGAGGGGATCTTATCCAATGCAGTTTGAGTTTGAAAATACTTCCAGGGGAAAATTTGAAAGGAAAATAATACATATATAATGTTCAAGGCAGTTATACTTTCTCTAACAGCAGAAAAATGAGGCTGCACTTCATGTCGCTCAGTAAATGCTGCTTCCTTTGTTTGTTTTTGATAGGGAAAAAATCACATGTTCAATTTTAGGGCAGAGTTTTACTAGTATTGTTACATTTTAATGTAGCCTTTGAAAATGATCAGAGTTATCAGTTGTGCTTTGAAAGAGCACATTCTGCAGGCTATGATAGTACCACTTCCTTTAGGTAGCAGCAGCAGGAAGAAGCAAGGACTAATGTGAGATATGCATGAATTTAGCTGGGATGGAAATGTTCGTGTTAAAGGTAATCTTAAATGTATTTTACACTAAATTAGGAAATTACACTAAATTTTACACAAAAATAGGCAAGAAAATTATGATTTGGGCTTTCAAGTGTCCGTGAGCTAGCAGTGTGCCCTTGTGGCCCAGAATGCCAATGGAATCCTGGGATGCATTAGGAAGGGTATTGCTAGCAGGTTGAAGGAGGTGGTCCTGCCCCTCTGCTCAGCCCTAATGAGGCCACAACTGGAGAGCTGTGTGCAGTTCTGGGCTCCTCAGTACAAGAGGGACATGGATCTGGAGCAGGTCCACCAGAGGGCTGCAAAGATGATTAAAGGACTGGAGCATTTCACTTAGAAGGAAAGGGTGAAGGAGTTGGACTTGTTCAGTCTCAAGCAGGGACAACTGAGAGGGGATCTTATCCATGTCTATCAGTATCTGAAGGGAGGGTGTCAAGAGGACGCAGCCAGGTCCTACTCAGTGGTACAGCTGATGTATAGGAAGTTCCACCTGAATATGAGGAAGAACTTTCCTGTGTTGGTGACTGTGCATTGGAACAGATTGCCCAGTGAAGTTGTGGGTTCTCCCTCACTGTAGATATTCAGGAACCATTTGGACACAATCCTGTGCCATGTGCTGTACCCTGCTTGAGCAGGGAGGTTGGACCAGATGACCTGCTGTGGGCCCTTCCAACCTGACCCATTCTGTTATCTGAGGTGAGTGAAGTTACTCATTTACTAATTCAAAGGGACCTCAGCAAGTTTAATATGGTTGTAATCAAGTAAAATTCAATAATCAAATCATATGCGTCAAGGAATAAGATGATTGCCAGAGACCCCTGAAAGGCATTTTTATACTCATTTAGTACAGTGTACCCTACATATGCTTAGGATACATGTGTTAAGTTAGCCACTGAGGATATGCAACATGAGATCAGTGGTGAGGCTAAGCAGAGCATTGCATTTTTGGGAATGACAAACCATTACATCAGCTTCACAAGAGAACACAGTGAAGCTGAAACTTCAGTTGAATGTAAAGTTTGTGCCAGCTTTCTGCAGATGGAGGCATTTAGCTTTCTGACTTGTGCAGTTCTAGGTCTCATGATTTAAAACCATGTCAGCAAAGCAGAGCCAACTCACAGGCGATGACAAGAGATTAGTGAGGACTTGGAAGAAGTTTTATCAGCAACTGAAAGGGAGTATACCAAGCGAGAAAAAAAAAGACACAGGCAGAATGTTACTCTTGTGATTTTTTTTCTCCTCATCTTTTACATGTGTTTTTCCTCTTCTCAGTGAAAATACTTTAGATGAGAGTTCAAATTTAAAGTATGTATCTTACAAAAATCATGCTGTAGCATTGCAACTAATTTAACTCAACCCTGAAATTTAAAATTGGAGGTGACATAGTAAGGCATGGAAATGTGTAGTTTAACATTGTAATTATTAGAAGTATTTGAGCAGTGTAACAGAACGTGGCTCCACTGGATGTGATGCACTAGCTTTATGCACATGGCATTTTATTCACTGTGGAACCCTCTTTGTGGTACAATAATGGGATGTACCTGCCATTTCAGTTATCTTAAAGTCGACTGAATAAAGCTAGAGATCACTCTGCAGCTGATGGATAAAGATGCTTAACAGATAGTAAAGGAAAACATGATTTCCATCATCATCTTCAACTGGTTATATGCAGACAAATCCTATGTATCTTGAAACATTATTTTAGGATTTATGTTTTAGGTGTTTAAAATACTGAGAACAGTGTTGTATTGTACTAATTGTTAGACTGATAGACTCTGAGGAAGATGGAGATCCTGAAAAGGCAATGAAGAAACAGAAGTTTGAAAAGCATTGGTTAGGTTTGTTCCGATTATTCTGAGAGACGGAAGGGAGTGGGTTTATTTTGTTTGGCATTTTCCTCCCCTCTCTGCCCTCCAGTAATTTCCTATGTATGATTTCCTAACAATGAAGGCCATCTGTAGCTACACAAATGAAACATTGAATGCTTTGACGAAGTGTGTGCTTCAAGGTGTAACTTGGTCACCTGCAGCTGTTTGTGAGGAAACTATTTGGCCTATGTGCAGTGTTTTACAGCTGCAGCAGGTGGGTTGTTTTCCACTCTAAGCATGATCATAATGTAGATGGTGTATTTAGGGTCTGATGTGGCATGGCACATTTCACAAGGCTAAACTTTTGAAATTATCAGACTCCATTAACTAGTTCTGTACTAATTTATATGCCACTCACTATGGGGTAAACCAATATTTGTACATAATTTGTTTTATAACTGTAGTAGAAAAGTCAAATCTAATGGTTCATAATGTATGAAGGAAGAAGTTTGAAAGAGGGCAAAGAAAGGGAAGAGTTTGGGAAAAATAAGAATTTTTATTAAAAATTTGCAAGTGATTCTTAAACAACTGCATTATATGACTGGACATTGTACTGCCAGTACACAATGATTTGTGTATTTGCTTTATGGAAGTACATCTTGTACTTGTTTCAACTAATTTTACAGATTTTTTTTCTATGCCAGAGTAATGAATTTTCTTAACCATTAACTTCTGTAATATAAGAGATGGCTTGAAATTAACACTGTGGCACAATTTGAGAGATTATAATGCACAGCGACACTGCAACGCTGTAAAACTGTGAGGTGGAAATACATAGGTAATGCCCTTGAATTTTTCCCACTAGAATTGCACATGATTTTTTTTATAAAAAAAACCCAACAAATTTAAACAAAATTCCAAACACACATTCAGTCATGGAGAGACTGAGGGAGCTGCATGATTACTGGTGTGAAGCACTCATCTTTCTCTCAAAGTAGAACACAAGACTCAATCAAGCTCCTCAATGAAAATGCTAAGTCCACATGATTAATCCTTTCTTCCTTTCTGTCTGCATGAATACTAAGTAACTTCCTTTCCAGGGTCACTGGGAACTTGTAACTGTTTTACTTTGGGTTCCCCTGCCCTGAAACATACAGCCTGACCTTAGCGCTTAAAATGACCCTTATTGTTTGTTTCTGCCCCTTTGTACTGCGGCTCTCATTCCTCTCGTTCTGGAGGAGGGAGGCAAATGGTGGAACAAGCAGCCAGTGGCAATTACTGGTACACCAGGAATAGGCTTTTGTCAACTGGTTTGTAGGTGGCCAAGAGGCTCCACTAGGGAACAGGTGCCAATGGGCAGTGTGAACCTAGTCTCATCTTCCTTTAAGTAAGGCTGGTTTTCTCTATATTTTTACAAGGGTGTCTACAAATATATAATTTGTCATGTTTGTGTGATTTATAAGGAATACTTATTCTTGAAAACTTGTCTTTAGAGGCAGTGCAATACTCTGAAGCATTGCACTGCCCAGTGTGATGCAACCATGCTTCCATGTGGATGTTCTCTCTCCATTCCATTTCAGTTCTATGTATATGCTAACATAGGCTTAGAGGTAAGACACCAAATATGTTAGTTGTCATGTACACAGAGGCATATTAATCACTTTGATTTAAAGGTCAAATTTCATTTTTATGGTGTTCATGTTATTTTACCGAAAGACTTGTAATTGAAAGACTTCGTCATATTCGGATGACAGATTTTTGCCTTTTCATAGGAAACAAAGCTAATAAAGCATTAAAAATAGAGTTTGAATGCTTTCATGATAGAACATATTCTCCTTGCCTTGTGTAAGGGAAGGAAACAAGTCTTGGCTTCACGACTTTGATGTAGTTCTTCATGGTGTGCTGAATAAATCTGTAGCATAAAGTTATTATTAAATCAATACAGGCATGGCTATTAAAAAAACTGATTTAAAAGATGGCTGTGCCCTGTGGATGCATTCCAGATAATAACTTGACCCTCTCTTTCCTTTTTACTGTCCCTCAGTGACCTCTGCCACCTGCATACACTTTTGTTGCATTCCTCTCAGCTCTTAACTGTACATTAGCACCAACTGTTTCTTTGCTGTAGAGGAAGCAGCAGGTGTGGCACTGATGCTTTGTGGGTTTTTTGACTCTCGTTAATGCTTAGGCACACTGCCCCTCTTCATCTTGTGAATATCTGCAGTATCTCCAGATTAAGTTGGCTTAGTGTGTAGTGGTGTCTATTCTAGGGAGTGAAGGTCTCTTATGGTATGGCATAGGTCACTAGTGTCTGAGTTTTTTCTCCTGTTTATTGTAAACCACAAGCTGTTTAAAAATAGGATAATTTTCACTCAGTGGAAGTTCTTGATTCAGTTTTCAAATAGACCATATTCACCTGAGTTCTGAAGATGTGTCAGTTTGCATTGTTGGAGGAATCTGAAAGAGAATAAAAGTTTCTGCTCATACCTCACTCACTTGGAGGGTGGATTTGATCTCCCCTTGGACGGGTTACTTAAAATTAGGTGTCTGATCTGACGCTGCCAGTTAGGTTCCTTCTGCAGACATGGGACAGTCTTGTGCTAGTGGTTAATTCTATTCTGCTGACCTTAAACCTGTGTTAGGATGGTTTTAGGTATGAGTCTCTGGAGCTGAATTCCTTCTCCAATTACTGTCAAACAGGCCTGTAGGTGTAGGTTAAACAGCTGAACTGAGATCTCTGAGACCTCATTTCAGAAGAAAGGGTTGTTGTGAAAAGGCTGTTCAGAAGAAAAAATAAAATACTTCAACCAAATCCTGAATCCTGTTAGAATTAAACTCATTCTTGTGTTTATTTATTTGCTGATAGTGCAAGCCTAGAGTGTAAATAAGCTGTCTTGTGCTTATTTGTGCTTATGATTCTATGATTCCAAGTGGGTAAAACAAAAAAAATGCTATTGTTCTGTTCAGCCAAGAGATTACACATGTCTTCTGTTATGGAGTTGAACTTTGCTTTATAAAATCTGTGTGGAAATTTTACAATTATGCAAATAAGCAATGGTACTTACTGTAGATCTATCTGTGAACAAACTGACTCAGGAATTATATTAACATGTGAAAATTACCATTTCAATATTTTTCTAAGGATTCTTACAGTGCTATGTACCCTTCCCCCTGCTAGGTTTCTGTTTACTACTATATTACTTGAAATATGTCTTTTAATGAAATTGTGTTCCTATTCATGTCTTTGTAAAAGCACACAATGTGTGTGAGAGTATGGTGCAGAGTGTTTTGCTTAGGAGGGAGACTCCTGCTAAAGGGGAGAGAGTGCTGCTGGGCAGTAAGGGGAGGTTGCATACCTCTGCTTAAGAGTTTCAATTTTAGTTCAATGTATAGACCAAAGCTATTTAAGCTATTTACACTCTGTCAGAATATAGCTTTGGTTATGGGGAGAAATCTGTTGTGCTTCTTGTATTGTGTTCTTCACTTGCATTGTGGTATTGCCTGGGAAGATCAGAATGTCTTGCTTTGTGCTGTCTGCTATAGTGCAGTCAGGATGGAATGGCCACAGCTGTCCTGTTTGCTGTTTGGTAGGGAAGCTCTAATGGGTTGCTTAAGTTTAGTGGAACTGCTTTGAGGGCAGATTTTTGGGAGTACTCAACAGTTTTCTAAAGAAAGAATCACAGAATTATAGAATGGTTTGGGTTGGAAGGGACCTTAAAGATCATCTAGTTCCAACCCCATGACATGGGCAGGGAAAACTTTCATTAGACCAGCTTGCTCAGAGCTCCATCCAGCCTGGCTTTGAACACTTCCAGGGTTGAGGCATCCACAGCTTTTCCAGGTAACAAGGACTCTAAGAAAATAAATGCTCTGTACATAAGCTCAGAGAAGACTTTTGTTACTTTGGTATGTGTGGCCACCTGTTTTAGAGTGAATTTGCATTTGGCTTTGGCCATTCAAGTGTTCATTTGTTGCTTATCATACGGTACTTTTGCCAAGGGAAGAAGGCTGCTTAATGGTTTAAGCTACAATTGGATTTGATTTATGAACAAAGATGTGTGTATCTGTGTGTCTGACTTCTATATATAAATATATATCGCTGTGTATGACTTCCTTGCAAGGCGAATTGGAGGGGCAGGGACTGATCTCTCTGGGAACCAGTGACAGGGCCCAAGTGAATGGTCTGAAGTTGTGTCAGGGGAGTTATTAGATGTTAGAAAAAAGGTTCTTCCCCCAGAAGGTGGTTAGGCACTGGAACAGGCTCCCCAGGAAAGTGGTCACAGCACAAAACCTGCCAGAATTCAAGAAGTGTTTGGACAATGCTCTCAGGCACATGGTGTGATTGTTGGGGCTGTCCTGTGCAGGGCCAGGAGTTGGATTTTGATGATCCTTGTGGGTCCCTTCCAGCTCAGGATATTCTGTGATGTCTTTATCTCACTGTGTAAATACAATGATAAGTTCCATAAAGTTTTCTCATATTGCAAGTCTTCACTGTGCAGAGGATTCTCTTATGGCTTTCTTGTTTGTCTTTTCCCCAGGTCTGATTTGCTTTATGGATGAAACTCCATTACATTTATTTTAATTTTGAAACCTAAATAGCACTACACAGACAATACACATTGTAGTTTTGCTTATCCGATGAGTAAAACTGTAATGTCCTTATTGAAGCTACTGATTCAGAGTAGTGCTCTTGCATTATTTTTTATGCATAAAAATTAAATCTTTTTTGCTTTACAAATTCCTTGCGTAGTTCCCGCTGCTGCTAATCCCTTGTTTCAAATCCAGTTTATAAAGCTGTTAAATACATTCTATCTCTCCCAATCATGATTTTTCTAATGATTCTGTCTCCCTTTGCCAGATTTCTACGGACTGGTTTTAGATTATGACATTAGAAATAATCACAAATAGTGTGGATTTTTCCTGACCAGCATTTAGCAATGATTCTGGGTACATTTCCGAGGAGAGGCAGATGAAACAGGAGAAGTAAGGGGCTGCATATTTTAGTGTGATGAAACATATGCAGTAGATGAGAACTAGGACTTTGGAAATAGGGACACTTCAGTGTAATTTTACTGTATATAGTATATCACAACCTTTTAGCTGGAAAAAAAGAAGCAATTCTGCTTGGGTAATCATGCTATCTTGTAGATGAATCATTGGTTGACAACTAGAAATAAAGTGTTACAACAGATAGCAATAAACTGATTTAAAGCAAGGCATCAATTGGTTTGTCACAGGGATCTTTTTATTTGGGTTGTGTCTTGTTTAACATCTTCGTTAATAATCTGAATGGGTGGGTAAACTGCATACTAATTAAATTCACAGATGATACTAAGCGGGGAGGTGTTGCAAACATAGGGTGGCCAGATTTTCTAAGTGAAAATCTGGACCACCTGTCATGACAGGCAGAGAGAGGAAGGTTTTTAGCAGGGATGAGGGAGGGGTGTGCACAGAAGGATTTGACAGCTTGTGGGAAGGGAAGAAAGACTGCCCACTCCACCCCCTCCTTAACCAAGCACACCCTCTCTTTCCTTCTCCAGCATCCTCTGACTTGAATCCATTGTATTTATGCTGTTTACTATCTTTAGGTTATAAAAAAATTTACTAGGTACCCAATTAGCTGTAAAGTGTAACCTCTTACTCAGGTGTAGATGGAAAGATTGAGAGGAGAGGAGGAAGCAGTAGCAAACTCCAGGCAAATCATCTTGTTAAGCTCATCTTCCAGCTACTGAAAATTGGGATGACACAAGTACTTTATTTTTCTTTAAGGTGAAGGTTGGCGGCTGACCCTTCCATGGTAGTCTGATTTATACTGTTCTGAAAAATGTGGAGAAACATACTTTATATATAAGCTCTAATGGCAAAAGGGCACTACACCTCCCTCTGAATCTGAGGGCTGTTGTTTAATAGCTGATCTTGTGTAAGTGATTGTGGGCCAACAAGAGTGCAGTTCAACATGCAAGGCACTGAGTGCCAAGTGGAAGTTTTCTTTCCTCCTCTTTTTCCATTTATGTGTGAAAGAGGCTACTCTTGTGCCTCCTCCATTGTCCCGGCCTGTTCTTTCTTGTGCTTTCCTCACTATTTATTAAGTACCTGTTGTGTTTTCATCATTCTTTTCACTTAACATTGCTTGGGAAAAACATAAGTAGCACATTGAATGTTTTCCTTTCCTAGGGTTCTGAATAACAGTTTTGAAAAAACTTTATAACTTTGCCAGTCCATGATCATGTGAACGCTTGAATAATGATAGCCACTTTGTGCTAAACCTGCCTTCAGCTTTCTGGAGATGACATAGCATTGATCAAGGGGAAAGATCAACATATTCTCTATGAGACAACCTGTTTCAAAGTAGTGGCATTCCTCTTTTGGCCTTGCACTTTAGGCTCAGAATTTTAACTGCCCTTGGCAAAGGTTAGCTTAATTTTTAAGTCTTTTTTTATCATCCTGTTTATAATATATTGGATAGTTTGTAGCCCTGTCTTAGGGACAGTTTTGGGGAAACCTGAAGGACTCAAGCTTTTGGTAGTCAGAAAGTCTGGCTCGATTTGCATAGGTAGTTGTAGCAGTGTAAAAGATAATTTACTTAGAGAGAGACAGTTTGAAGGGCAATTTTCTAATTTTCTCAGTATCCCGCACTTTTGTTGGGAATTTTGTTTGGACAGCAAATTCAATGGCAGCAATGCAAAAAGTCCTGCAATCCAATATTGTATGTAGATGTTTGTTATGTATTTAGCTGTAACGCAGTTCCGTATTTGTTCCCTCAGACAATAGATGGTTCAAAGTGTAATGGCCATGTGACAAATGAGGAGCATGTCATGCTGCCTTCTTGAAGCTTTCTGCTCTTGGTTTTGTTTCCTAGGCATCTTTCCCTGGCAGTGTTATGCAAATTAACCAATTAATGACAGACAAAATGGCCTTCCTGCATCGCCATGCCTGTAATAAGAAGGGCAATGCTGGAAGTCACGTACCTATTCAGAGTGCTCTGTAGGCCACTGGGAGGCCATGATTAGCCTGACTGGGGAAGACAATTGCAGAGGCATCTGCTCGGTTAATTTTGAGAGAAAATTTACCAGATGGAGGCTGAAGATTTAAGTGATTAGAAGGTAGTAGATTGGAATACAAATTGGATTAAAAGAAATTAGATTGATATAAATCGAATTGAGTCACAACAGTTTTTGTTGTTTGTACCAAGGGGCAATGGATTATGGGAGAAGCAGATGCTCCAATGAGATAGGAATTAATGTGGCTTTGACGGTCCATCTGGGAAGGCCTGAATATTGAGTACATCCCTAATCTCTCTCTCCATTTATCAATGCCATAATGTTAATTAGTACTTCATTCATTAAGTTACTTAGAGAAGGAAAAAATCTCACCCCTAGCCCCTCTCTGGTTGAAGATTTGTTGCTGTGCCAAGAAATGGAAATCTCCCTTAGGCAGAGCTAGTTACAGTTGACTGTTACACTAGACTTGTGTCATTTTCCTCAAGCTTGCTGCCGCTTTTGGTGTAAATGAAATTTATTGGGCTTTGTTTTGCATTAAACTTGTCTTCATAAATCCAGCAGCATAGGTTTTGAAGTCCTGTCTTGATCCCTACAGCTAGCTAACACTAACAAGTTTAATTAGGTACTATTTTATTTTATGTAACTGCATAGCATTTTGGTTAATGGCCAAACTTTCTCTGTGGCATTAATAGTGGGAGGCAGATCTTCCTTGGAAGAAAGGAAAATAAGAAAGTTTGCAAATGTGTGTGCACCTGTAAGATCTCTGTCAGAAAAAGTTGCATGGAAGAAAAGTACTGTACCTGAAACAGCTGATGTGGGGCTTGCTCTTAGGTGTGCAAAACTGGCTGATGACAGAACTGTTGGCTTTTAAGTGCATTTCTCTTATTCTAGAAAATATATATTTGAGGCTTTTTAAACTCTGAAGAGTGGTCCAAAATCATAATTTGATTTTTTTCATTAGGTGGGGAAAATTACAAAAGGAAAAAAAAGTACTTAAAAATGGTTAGCAAATATACCGGGATTTTGAAGGCACGGAGTTTAATTCCTTTTCTAGCCACAGTCTTCTGGAAATGAGTATGAGATAATCAATTAGAAGGATGCTTAGTAAAAAGGCAAAAGAGAGGGCTCTCTTTCCTTCCCCAAGAGCACAGAATCTTGTATCATGATATTCACATAGAGTGCAAATGCTGGCAAATGTTAGTCTCCATGCAAGCACCATTGTAGTGTGAACCTTAAACTTTTCCTTGTATATTTGACTTGTATATTTCCATGAATATTTGACTTTTCTCCTAGATGGCAAGGAAGGTTTGATTTCACTTCACACAGAAAGCTAACTGCAGCTGCAGTCTTCTAGTTATTCATCAGAAAAGTATTAGGTATAAAAGCATGTTAGTGTTCTATTGTTGGAACCTAAAATGCCTACAATGTCTCACATTATACACACATGTTTTGGAGGAAGTAGATTCACCACAAAATAATTTTGCGGAAGAAAATGTTCTTTTATCATGTTTGAGGTTGTTTTATCTGTTGAAAATAAGTCATAAAAAAACCCTGTTTCCTGAAAAATTTATGATTTTTAGCTGTAAGCAAAGAGTGTAATAGACATAGGCAGGCAAGAGGTTGGGTGGGAACATAGCTAGGGCAGCTGAATCATGTTGATCAAGGGGATATTCTGTGCCATATGTCATCATATGCTCAGCAATAAAAACTTACGGAAAGGAAGATAAAGTGAGGACATCGGTGGCTATGGCATTTGTGTTCTCAAGCAACAGTTATGCATGCTGAGGTCCTGCCTGCCAGGAAGTGGCTGAACATCTGTTTGCTGATGGAAAGTAGTGAATGAATTCTCTTTTTTTAACTTGTATGCACAGCTTTTTCTTTGCCTTTTAGCTGCCGTTGTCTCAATCCACAAGTGTCTTGCTTTCCTTCTACTTTGTCCTCATCCCATAGGAGAGGGTGGTGAGTGAGTAGGTGGGTTTGGCTGTCATCTGGGGTCAACCCACCACTTTAAAAATGGAATTATATTTCCCTAGTTTGTGTAGACAGCATTCATTATATTTGCTGAAGATACTGAGTTAAAAGTCAAAAGTTACAACCTGAGATGGTGGAATCTACTTTATCTGTGTTTTCTATTTATTTCCTCTTGCTATTTTCACAAATTTGCTTGCTTACAGTAAACATTTTGAGAACTGCCTAGGAGTTTTTGTTTGTTTCACCTGCTATGCTGCCAGACTGTCTTATTTCTGTGCCTTTGCATAGTGCTGTTTGATGTAGAACAATGTGGAGTAAATAAATTATATGCTGGAAAGAAGCTTTTTGAAGGTCACAGCAGTATCCTTGCCATTCTGCAGCTCTGAGAGCTGGTTGTTTAGCAGTTATTCGTGCTCCATTAGTAGAATCAAGAGAGTTCCCTATAAAGATAGGGTAGACAACACAGAATCAGTATCTTCAACTTTATTGTTTCAGAAAATTCCCCTCTTTTTAGTATAAAAAGGGTGAAGTAATGCTGCAGAAATATACTGTGAAATGTATATTCCTTGAAAGGCAAATTCTTCCTACTGGGGCTGCCACTAGCAACAGCAGCCCCAAGAGATCCTCTCACTCAAGTGGTGCCTTCAGTCTAAAGTACTAGGAGAGACTTTCTTGCCATGTGCCAGCTTTGGGTGTAAATACATGAAACAGAAAAGGTGAAAGAAAAATAATTGAAGGATGCTTAAAAAAGAAAGATCCAGGAGTTGGCATAGTTACTGGGAATGCTTGTGCTCTGTCATCAGGCCCAAAAACATTAAATCCCATTTTGGCTGCAGAATTGTATTTTGTTATCTAATGGAACAGATAACTGGATGGCTTCTGAATGAGAGAATGAAAAGTGATTCATCTTGTTAACAGAGTTGATGACCTGTTTTGGGTAAAGAAATACGTCATTTTATTAGCTGCAGGTGTATAATGGTAGCAAGGTAGAAAAATGATGGTAAAATACACACAATGAGGTGTGTAAGGCATTTGTGAAACATACATGGAGAGGAAATAAAAAAGGAAATGGCACAAGGAAAGAGGTGGTGAGTCTTGAGTCTTGGGGATTTTTTTTGGGAAGGGAAGGGCATGCACATGAGGAAGGTTGTTGGGACAGGGGAACTCCAAATATTCTTGTAATAAAAGATGCTCTGTCATCTGAAAGTTACATGAAAAGTATATAGAATTGTTAAGACAGTAAGATATTGATATGTAAATTTAATTTATATATTAAGTTTCTGATTATTAGTGGTGAGAACTTCCTTTTAGATACAAAGAGAGTTGATGATGTGACCTCAGATATCAGTGTGATAAATGTCACAAGTTTTCCAGTGCTTTGGTGGTCAGAACAAAAAAAGGATGTTCGGTATTTGCAGTACAGCATTTCTTTTAGAAACCTCAACAAAAATCCCCAAAACCAAACACTGAACTTCTTAATATGCAGAAAGGTAAATGTATGTCATAAAGCATCAGTATAAAAATTGTGGTGATCTTTTGTGTTTGGGATATAAGAAGTGTTTCATAAACATGACTTATATAGGCAGAAATAGCATGTGACTGAATTTTCTGTAGAAGTTGTTTGTTTTGGGTCTTTGAATGAGTTTTTAAAATGCAGCCTAGCAAAAGATGAAATGAAGGGGCATTTGTATGCCCCTAAGTCTTGTTTTGTGTGTATTTATTCACCTGATTCTTCTACATTGGCATACATAGTAGATCTAATTGGGAGGAAGTTTATACTAATTCCAGAAGCCTTTCACTTTTGAGCATATGAAGTTGTATTTATTCAATATGGGGTTAGAAAAAGTAGGATTAGAAGCTTTCTTTGCGTAGCTTGATATATATTTTCATCCATGGGTATTTGGAAAAACTTTTCTTTAACTAGCTGAAGCTTCCAAAGAGAAACTATTTGGCAAGTGACAAAGGTGTAATGTGCAGATTTCTAAACCAGACTTTGATATCTGTCATATTACTTCTAATTTTACTGTCAGCCTTGCTGCTAAATTCATATTGATTGGCTGATAGTTATTTAGAACTTTACAAAATCTTATTGTGGAATGTTTGGGTTGAGTTTTAAATGAAGTATTGATATCATCTACTTGTAATTCCCTAGAGGTTCACAACTGGTGTGGCTCAGAGGAACAGGATGGGAGTCTTTGTGCCCAGTGTCAGCAGGGAACACAGTGGCTTCAGGGTTTTTGTCTAGCTGTGGGATATCAGATTTTTTATTTTCAGGTTTGAGCATATTGAATTGGTAGTGACACCAGAGAGGTTTTCATGAGTTTGAAGATGAAGGAAGAGATAAGAAATTAAGTTTCCTTGGCTGAAGTAGCTCTACGTATAGTCAGCTGTAACAGGGTGTCAGAACTGTCAAAATTTATATTACAGTTGTGTTATGGAGTAGAGTTATTAATCAGAACTAAAATGCAGACAGGATTAATAATTGTTTCTAATGTGGCAACATTGTGAAGAATTTGACTTGTATATCAAAATCTTTGTATGAAAGATAAAGGTCGGATAGTTTTAAGATTACATGGAGAGACTTTTCAAAGACAGATTGAAAGATCTTACTTGGAGAACCGCTTCATTTGATTTTGTGGAGTTTACTTATTTACAAAGTTAGTCTAATTTCACAGATAATGGCAATTTTATTCTAATCTGAGAGCTGTTTGATTTATAATTCGTGAAGGGATCTGGAACAGATTGTCATTTGAAACCATGTCTTATAGCTGTTGTTTCAGTTCAATACTGTTAAAATTGATGTGTTTTCATGTTTACTAATTTTTAAATCTTTTAAATATATTCTTTTAATGATATCTTGGATGGTCATTATCATCTATCAACAGAAAGTTTTAGACTTTGGAGAGCCTGTGGTTATCAACCCTTCTAAGCAAAACCAAAATTCACTTGCTCTGAATTTTTCCAGTGGTATGTGGGAAGATGCAAAGCTTCCCTCCCTTTGGCTGGCTGATAAGAAGCCATTGCCAGTTCCCCATTGCCATTTCCCCAGTGCTAAGATGATAATATGCTCATTATATAATAAGTTATTGTGCTGTCTGTAAACAATGTCTCTTGTTTTCTATTCCATCTTTGACCTGAAAAAGAGCTGAAAGATGTTACTTATGCTTTGCTTTGCCAAATTCCAGAGTGGTTTCGAAAGGCTCCCAAGGGAAGGGCTGTTGTGCTTGTGTTCTTCTGCATGAAAAGAGAGGAAAAAGAATTCTTGCTCTTTGATACTTTTTCTTACATGCTCTCCGTATACCATAGAATAACATGGATTAGAAAGGACCTCTGGAGGTCTCCTGGCACGTATAGGTTTGTGTGTTTACATTTCATAAATATGGATGTGGTATGTATCTACACACAGCATATAAATACAAAAGTATATATACATATAAACCATTTCAGTTGTTCTGCTGTTCATAGGAGGAGGTGTTCCTCTTCTCTATCACTTTAATTTTTTTAAGTAATTTTTATCATCTCATTGTTTAGAGTCAGTGAGCATTAATGAAACACACACTTCACACTTGAGTTAAACAGCTATTTTAATTTCAGAAGCCTGAGGTTTTTTTGAGAAAGAACCTACAAGTAAGGATGGTTGAGAGTTTTGTGTGTTTTGTTTGGATTTTTTTTTTTTTTTTTTTTTTTTTTTTTTTTTTTTGTTGGGTGGGAGGAGGCTTGGTGTGTTATTAAGTAAATAGTTGCCTGTTACCTACTTTCAGGGAACATAGCTATGGCAGATATTTTACTTGACTGGACTCTAAACCATACTGCTTTGCAACAAACAAATCAATGTAACTTTCTCATTAAAGCAGTGACTTGTATTTGTAACATCACTCTTCATCTGGAGGAAAAAAAATCATTTGCCTGCGAATCTATATTCCAGTTTTCACATCTATATCATGCTGCTATTCACTCCTCCTCTCCTAACTGCATCCCAAACTTGCTATGTTCCATTGCAGACTGTGTGCTGGAATGCAACAGTTTTTTGAGGTGTGGTAAGACTCTGCAAAAGAATTGCAAAGCAAAGAGAGCTGAGTATCAAGGTGTTGTAAGATGAAGGAATGTAGCTACTCTGTTTGCAGTATGGGTGGTTGTAATGTGCTTTGCAGAGATGCTGTATGAAAAGGGAGGTAGATTTTGTTATTTCATATTATGTGAAAATGATCCATTAGTAAATTCATGAATTAAGATGCAATTTACACAATTAAAGCCAGCACAGAACTTTGCTCTGTGATGGCTATTCTGATTTTTTCCCTGTAATGCAGATTGGATTTTTTTATTATCCCCACACATCTCCTTCAAAAGTGAAGTGTTACACTTGTATGTAGATGTGTGAGAAGGAAAAAATGAAAGAAAAGTGAATTAGAGTAAAATTATCTTAAGTCTTTATATCAATTTTGATATGTTTCCCATGAAATAATTCTATACAACGAATGAGCTGCTTATATTGTGGCACTGGATTATTGTCCACATGAGAAAAAAATCAGAATTTTATATTTACAGTGTTTCTTTACTATTAAAGTTGATTATATATTGCTTATCAAAGTCACAGGTTCATACAAGAGAAACTTAATAGAATCACCCTTCCAATAAGATTGGTCAATTTTTTTAATGACAGTTATTGATCTATCTTCTCAGCATTTCCTACTATCCCTTCTTGGCAGGCGTGCACTATAGAAAAGGTGACTTATCTGCAGATGTATGTCCTGGGGAAGTTAGGATGTGTTGCTTAATGGATTAGTTTTGCTCAAGGAAAAGCTTTCAGAGGACCTTGTCATAGCTGACACAGCTTTGAACAAAAACCTTACCTTGGAAACAGTTGTATCACTATAGTCTGTGCCCATCTATGAAATCTCAGGGGAGGGGGAGAGACTGTAAAGTATAAATTTTCAAAGTGTAGTCTCTACCATGTCACTTTGCCGAAAGGAATGTGTGTAGGGTAATCAGCCTGATGCCAGTGCATCAGCCTGTACTCCAGTGGAGTATTCTCATTATCTTGACTTTTTTTACGTTATCTTTTGTTTGAAGGAAGATGTGACTGACTGGATCTCTACTTGAGATCTCTGCTTGCTTTCAGTCAATTCTTGGTTAAAAGGGTAGTGAAAGCAACACACTTATTCATTATTTTGAACAGATGTGTGTAATAAGTGTTCTTGATAAGTACTTCTCATGTGGAATGAGGCATATGAAGAAACAGGAAAATGAACAGTAACTGTGACTGTCCTTCAGTAGCTTTAACTAAGTAGCTGTGGGAGTGTTTTTTTCCAAGCTGAATGTTATCTCATCAGAAGTTTGGAATCTGCATAGGGCAAAAAAGAATGGGAGACTGACCATATGACAGATCCTCCATAGTCAGAAGAGATTCTGCAGATTTTGTAGCTATCCGTACTGTCCTTAAGGCACATTATTCTGTTAATTGTTATTTTAATACTTGAATTTCAGGATTATTTTTTCTTAATTGATGAAGTAAAAATAACCCAAGATTCTAGCATAAAAGAAGGTTCTTTGGCATAAAAATAGATCTTTGGAGCTGTCCTCTATGTAGAATCAACTATCCAGGCCTTTTCCTTCCTGTATCTATTACATTCTGTTGCAGGAGATTTAGATATTTTTTTTCTATTACAGTTTTGCTGTTTCCTTTCCTGATAAACAGGCCTCTTGCACTGTCTCAGAGAGAACGTGTTGTTGACAAAACTCTTGGAGGCAATGCATTCAAAATGCTATCAGATGCACAGAATAACTAATAATCTCTCAGTCACAATATTGCTTGCTTTTCCTTGTAGCAGGTATGAGCTTAGAAATGTCAGTATGACATTTTTTGGTTGATATTTCTTTATTCTACTACTGGTTTATAGTAAAGCACAGGGAAGTGATTGTTTCCCCTTGGTACTGGTGAGGCATCTCAAATCCTGGGGTCAGTTTTGGGCCCCTCGCTGCAAGAAGGACATTGAGGTGCTGCAGCTAGTCCAGAGGAGGACAGAGGAGCTGGGGAAGGGTCTAGAGAGTAAGTCCTATGGGGAGCAGCTGAGGGAGCTGGTGTTAGCGAGGAGAAAAGGAGGCTCAGGGGAGACCTTATCACTCCCTACTTGAAAGGAGGTTGTAGCAAGGTGAGGGTCGGCCTCTTCTCCCAGGCAACTAGACACAGGATAAGAGAATATAGTCTCAGGCTATAGTCTCCTGCCAGGAGAGCTTCAGGCTGGACATGAGGAGGAACCTCTTCACAGAAAGTGTTGTTAAGCATTGGAGTGGGCTGCCCAGGGAGGTGGTGGAGTCACCATCCCTGGAGGTGTTTAAGGAGAGACTGGACATGGCACCTAGTGCAATTGTCTAGTTTACAAGATGGTGACCAGCCAAAAGTTGGACTCTTAGTGGTCTTTTCCAACTTAAATTTGATTATGTGATATATTATGAATTTGTCTTTCAAGTTCTGCTGTCTTTCAGACATTAATTTTTTTCCTGAAGTAGATATGCAATACACCTCTGTGATGGTTTCAGCAGGGATGGAGTTAATTTTTTTTCTTCTCAGTAGCTGGTACAGTGTGGTGTTTGGATTCAGAGTGATAATACTGTTGATAGCACACTGATGTTTTGGTTTTTGCAAAGTTGTATTTATCTTAAATCGAGGACATTTTCTTTCTTGTGCCTCATGCTCTGCCAGTGAGAAGGTACACAAGAGGAACTGGGAGGGAGCATAGCTGGGACAGGTGACCTGAACTAGCCAAAGGGATATTCCACACCATGGCATGTCATGCCCAGTATATAAGCAGGAAGGGCCGATCCTGGGGGAGGGATGGGGTTGTCAGTCCGTGGGTGGTGAGCAATTGTATTGTGCATCACTGATTTTGTTTTGTTGGTTTTTTTCCCTTTTCTTTTAGTATCTATTAGCATTTTAGCTCCTTCTGCTCTTTATTATTAAGCTATCCTTATCTCAACCTACACATTTTATTTTCTCCTCCCTATTCCTCTGGGTTGGGGGGGGGAAGGGAGGAGGGGGGAGTGTGAGCGGCTGCGTGGTTCTTGGCTGCTGGCTGGGGTTAAACCATGACAACCTGTTCAGCATGACCTGTCAGAACTATTGAACTGAAAATATTTCAAATGTATGACAATGGAATACATCACATCATACTTTAAGCTTCCCTGTGCATAGCAACAAAATGAGAACAGTAGAGGAGACACAAGAGTAGGTGGGAGCTCCTGTAGTAGGGAAGATCTCTGATATGCATACTGTTAATGACTGTTGGTCTGGTTATTGAAAATCTAGTTCAGATTGCTGGTTTTATCCAAGTATATTAAAGCTATGTTCTTGGAATGTTAAAGTACTCAAAATGTGAGCCTTCAGAAAGGATATAAAAGGAGTAGTAGTCTTGGAGGTCATCTTAGGAAGAGCTTTTCTATATGTAGAAAGTCTGGAAAAAACTGGGAAGGAGGTAGATGTGCATATGAATGGTATGTCAGATGGTGGCAAGTGATGACAGGTGGAGATAAAGTCAGAAGAGAGAGTGTGGAAGTTCTCAAAGGCAATTCAAAGATCTGTATTTTTAAATACTGTATCAGAGTATTAACATCTGAACAGATACAATTTTGGTTTTTTCTTTGAAATTGCTCAGTGGTTACAATACAAGCACTAGCCTTTCTCTTAACCACCACTAGCCCAGTAGCCATGGATATTCTGGTGACTTAAGAAATGAATGAAATGTCTATGAATGTAGTCTATTCTGTTGCTTTTCTGGTATAACAGATCATTGGCATTGTAGCTGTTTATACAGAGAGTTGGCTTAGATTAAATGAACTTTTGGTCTTGATGTAAAGCTAAAAAATTAAAACTGGAGGAGAATGAAGTGCAATAAATTCGAAATATGGTGACTTAGGAGGACTAGAAGGTGAATTGCCAAATGCCTTTTTCTGTGATGGTATGTGTATGTTACACTTAATTGCAGCCTTCCTGTACCTGAAGTATCCTATGAGAAAGACAGAGAGAGGCTATTTACAAGGGCCTGGAGTGCCAGGACAAGGGATAATGGTTTTAACTGAAGGAAAGTAGGTTTAGATTAGATATTAGGAAGAAATTCTTCACTGTGAGAGCGGTGAGGCACTGAAACAGGTTTCCCAGAAAAGCTGTGGATGCCCCATCCTTGGAAGTATTCAAGGCCAGGTTGGATGGAATTTTGAGCAACCTGGTCTAGTGGAAGGTGTCCCTGCTCATGGCAGGGGGATTGGAATAAATCACAGGATCTTGATCTTTAAGGTCCCTTCCAACCCAGGACATTCTGTGATTCTAGAATTCTATGCCCATATTATATTTGTATGTGTGTGTGTATACATGTAGTCCACTGATAATTTCTAAAGTGAGCTGACATTTGAAATTTCCATTTTGGGATTTAATTTCTTTTCCGTATGTTTCCATACCTGCACTGTTTGTGGAGAAGGCATACGAAGCATAAATATGCAACTAGAAATAACTGTTAACCAATGGGTGGTAAGATGCAGTTGGTTTGGATGTACCTCTATTGAATCTGGCAAATGAAAGATGAGAGAGGGGTAGCCATGAGGGGAGTCTGGTAGCACACAGTGATCTAGAAGTAAATGTAAATAGGTCGTTGAAGCAGAAAAAAGATTTTCATGTACACATGTGTAAGAGATCCTCCTTTAAGCCCTGTCTGCATATGGTATGGATTTGGTAATGCCTTAGAGCTGTTTTTCTATAGTCCAACTTGGGTTTTTAGGTTTGAAAGTATCTGATACAGTCTCTGATATCAGACAAAACAATATCAGATGTGTACAGGGTGGTTTATTGGTTTTGGTTTGTTTGGGTTTTTTTGAGGGAAAGTTGTTGTAGCATTAAAAGAGTAACTTCTGAGAACTCTTAGTGAAACCTAAATTTAAAATTAATTGTTCTTTCTTCTCTCTCTCCTTTTCTCTTTCTCCAGGATCCCGTCTCCGCCAGGAGGACTTTCCACCACGGATTGTTGAGCATCCTTCAGATGTGATAGTCTCTAAAGGAGAGCCAACAACTCTGAACTGTAAAGCTGAAGGACGGCCAACTCCTACTATTGAGTGGTACAAGGATGGCGAGCGAGTAGAAACAGACAAGGATGATCCGCGCTCCCACCGCATGCTGCTGCCCAGCGGATCTTTATTTTTCCTACGTATCGTGCATGGACGCAGGAGTAAGCCTGATGAAGGAAGTTACGTTTGCGTAGCAAGGAACTATCTTGGGGAAGCTGTGAGTCGCAATGCATCTCTGGAAGTGGCATGTGAGTAGTTTTATATGATTAGCATCGCGTGAAACTTTATAATTGCTGTTATGCTGTCACCCAGCACTTGAGCACAGTCAGCAGCCTGGGAGATAACAAATGTGGATAAGTACAGCATTTTGTCACTGGCTATAGCTCTTAGTCAAGGCATTTTTACATGTGTTTATTCAGTAGCAGTGACCGTACAGAGCAGATGATTTATACTCAAATGAGGTTCCAGCCAGTATATAATCATGATTGGCACAGACATGGACAAAGGATAATCTTCCTCTGAAGAAGAATCTAATTTTTAAATTATACCTAAAGTTGTTTATACTGGAACTAATGTGGAAAAATACCTATCATTTAATCTAAGGTGCACTGTCTATTTCTCTCTATCTCATCATCTGTTACCTCAACAGAAGCTGACAACTTCATGGTGACTCATGTTCTGTAATGCTGGAAACCTCAATGCATGCTCCTCTATCACGAACTCGATCCCGGCCTCATTCATTATGGGAATGGCAAGTGAAATTGTTGGCCATTTCTCATATCATCCAGGGGAGTCTTAGTCTTTATCGATTCTCTTTGTCTTAACAGGGAAGTCAGCACAGGTCTTGCAGAGACCACCTGGCATGCATACCAGTAGAGTTAGCAGATACATTCATTATATTCACATAGCAAACAAGCTCATCATACATAAAATACAATGAGTTGCATATGTCTTTTTTGCAGTTTAGTTATATGGGTTGAATAAAAACCTAATGTTTCTATTCAGAATATGTATCTTCATATAGAGGTGTATTTTAGTAGATTTATGAATGCTGTTGCTGGACTTCAGTTTTTCACCACAGCTCTTCATCTTGCAGTAGTTTCACTAAAATGTGTTTGAAATAGGGCTTTGCACAAACTCATATTGCTTAGTTGATAAAGAATGGGTTTAAGTACGTATTGAAAGGTATGTTGTTTAAAGGGGGAAAGCATAGAAAAGAAATCTCTATTCCAGATGAAGTCTGCAGAAGTTTATAGCTAACGTGGTGTGATCTGGAGGCTTCAGTCTTCTTTAGAATTGCAGAAAATGCCACTTAAAAAAATACTTTGGTGGTATAAGCCAAGTAGAACAGATATGTTCAGTACCTTTCACCTCTTGTAACCTCACTTCAGAAATATGTCAAACAAAAAATGAAATCATCAAACCAGTTGACTGGTTTAGTAGTCTAAAGAATGTCCTCCTGTTTCACTTCAACAATGCTTTGTCTTTCCTTGAGCCACACCTCGGCTATGATTACAAGGTCTTCATCAAAGAAAAAGATTGT
Source organism: Acanthisitta chloris (assembly GCF_000695815.1). Lineage (NCBI taxonomy): Eukaryota > Metazoa > Chordata > Aves > Passeriformes > Acanthisittidae > Acanthisitta > Acanthisitta chloris. The sequence continues at coordinate 87,562 of NW_008672171.1, read as the reverse complement.
AAATAATATGCACATTGCTCATTTACTTAATTTTAGAGATTCTGCTGTGGGTTTTGTTCTCTGGCTTTAAAAGCATATGGCAGTGGTTGGCAAGTATCAAAGGCATCCTTTGGAGGATGATAGCAAAATTACCTGTTTTCCCTTGATTTTGGGAGCCTTTTTGATACAATTTTTTTGTTTTAAATCAGGTTTGGGTTTTTTGTGGTTTTTTTTTGTTTTGTTTTGTTTTTTGTTTTTTGTTTTTTTTTTTTTTTGTGGTTTTTTTTTTTTCAGAAAACTGTTATTTTAAGGCTCTTATATGTTTTCCTAATGCTAGCCTTTCTGGGCTGCAGATGGGCACAGCTGCAGCACCCATTTGCACACTGGGCAAATGAGTTGTTGCTGACAGCCTGTTGTCAGCAGTGAGTACCCATTCACCTGTTCTCAACTCCTGCTGGTAACCTTGAGTTGCTTGGATACTGCCTCCCTAGCTATGGGATCCAGGGCAGCTGCATGCAGTTGGGTCTGACTTGTGCTATCTCTAAAGGTGTTGAAAACTGCTCTTTCCACACTCAGCCAAGCTGTTTTCATCACCAGCAAAAAAGGATGGTTGTCCTTTGCTGACAACAGGGTTTCGGATTACTATCTGACTGTAGGTTGCCTCAAATTGTGCCATCAGAGACAAACTGCTGCTTCTTTACAGGTTTAAAATGCTTGAGTCTGCTGTTTTAAAGAGAGAATCTTAAAGAGTAATTGTTTTACTTTGCTTATTAAATTAGCAGTCACAAATAATGTACACTTGCAACTTTTGAATGATTTATGAAGAAATATTTATTTGGTTTATATATATATATCTGTTAGATGTAGTCATGCTTATGCATTAAGATGATAAACAGTGTTAACTGTGGTTCATTCTCTTCTATTTCCTTTTTTTTTTTTTGCCCCTCCATGGGCTCCTGCCACAAAAGGAGCGGGATTGAAAGTCTTCTGATGTATCCATATTTATGTGTAAAGACAAAAGTGAAACTCAGTTGGGACATGCAGTGATTCAGAGTATAGAGTGGTCCATCTTGAATGCAATTGTTTTGCTCCTTGGATTTTTCAAGTGACGTTTTGCAAATTGCTGAAATCCCTAAGCACTGCTTGACTGAGTAGCAGTTAGGACCTTTCCCAACCATGGTGAATTTAGGTACCAGCCCATCCAAAGCATATATCTATGCTTTCAAATCCATGCCTGTTCAGAGCATGTGCATACAGTCCAGGGCAGATATTTTTTGTGCTGATGTATTTCCTCAGAAAAACTTGTCTGTGCAAGTGAAACTGAAGAGCTGTGATTTGGAAAGTTACTTAAAACCCATCATTGATATACAGAATGTGCTTGTAGATTTTTTTTTGCCTTTAATTTAGGAAGTCTTTATTCCGGAAGACATGTAAGAAGAAACAGTTGGTATTTAGAAGGAAAACTTGGTATCTGAAGGCACAGTTTAGGATTGATATGACTTAGTCTATTTAATTATTTGATATGATTTACTCTAATTAATTTAATGCATTATTTCATGGTGTGCTTTGTGCAGATTACTTTTTCAGTAGGAGCTTCCTCAGAAGGGAAAAAAAATAATGCTAATGCTAAAAGCAAAACCAGATTTCCAGTATGTATGTGGCAAATTCTCATGTAGTGTTTGCATGTTTTACAGTTAAATGATTGAAAATAAATGTTATAGTCCTAAAGCATCTACAAAGAATTCTATTCAAAATAGTAAAATGTCTTTTGATGTTGTCTATTAGAATTTTTTGATTGAAATTGAGCAAGGGTTGTCATTATTAGAAAGATGTTGATGATGAGATTTTCTTGGTAGGATTTTAGAAGGGGAAGTAGTCTTGGAATAGGTTGACCTTTCCTGAAGCTTCTTTCATATTTGAATGCCAGAAGTTTTCAAATAAAAGTACAGGTTTTTTGCAATGTACGTATTGACATGACTGAACCTGTGTGGTGGAGTTTTCCAGAGGGAATATCAGGAAACACATTTGCAACAGTGACTGTAGCTAGGATTTCAGTTGCAAGCACCAGGGCGCCACATGTAAGCAAGAGAGGAGCATGAGGGTCCTGGCAGTGACTCAGGCTGCCTCTGATCCCGCCTGAGTCAGCAGCAGCCCCCAGAGAGAGCAGCTGTAGCCCCAGGTGTTAAATATGTGACAGCGGCTTGATCTATCGACCACTGTTAGAGGGGGCTTTGGCCTAAATGAAAATTCATGAAAAATTGATGAAGTCCGCAGATTATTTTTTTTCCTTTTCCTTGTGCAGTGTTGTGCCAATGCAGCGAGGAGAGATTAAATGAGGTGTTGAATACTTTAGTGGCAAGGAGGTTGTGGTTCAGAGGTCAGCAGGGGAGGGCAGAAAGACCCATTTTCTACCTTACTTTCCTTTAAAAGCAAACATGAGGCTTTTCAGATTAGCTGGGATTTGCTGTCATTTTAATATAATAATAAAGCCCAGGAATATTCACAAATAAGATTCTTTTCTGCATGGCTTGGCAAAGGCTAGGAGTGTGTGGGTTGGTGCAGAAAACAATGGAAGGTTCTGAGTCATAATTCAATTGGAAAACCAGAAATAGATTGAATTTTGTAATGGCAGTATAAATTTGGGCTTCCATCTTTCTGAGTCTGTGCTTGAACTGAAGTCATTTGGAGAAAGAAGAGGTCTTGCATTATTTATATGCCACAGATTGCTTGAATAGCAGGCTTTGGAACACACTCCAAACATAATGATCCTGTTTATGTTAGATCCAAAACTGAATTATGTTTTTATCTGTAACAAGAGAGGTTATAGCACTACATGGAGTTTAGTGTGAAGAGTCATAGGTGCATTGCAAAGCAAGCATAAGACAGATCTTAAACACAGAAGATGATGGTTTTACAAATAAACCAGGTATGTTTTAATGTCTAGTGAATGAAGGCTGAGAGGTATAAAATATGTGCTATGCAATCACCTCTGTATCATAATGCTAATGACCGTTTTCTGGAGTATGTGCAAAGGGCTGCACTGTGCTCATAATAATGGAGTTGTTAATTTCATTTGAGACATTCAGAGGGAAAAAAGAGCACAATGTATGTGACTGTAAAATGGATGGATGATTTTTTCATCTAGTTTTTGTTCAATATATGACCTAAATAGTAAAATTGGTATTAATTTTGTTACTGGTCAGTTCCAAGTCTTACTTGCTTTGGGCTGGCTTTCACATATGGAGAGTATGTCTTGTCCCTTTACTTAAACCTCTCTCACCCTCATCCTTCTAAACAGAGTGGGAAAGGCTTCCTATCTGAGCTGCTACTCTTTTGCTCTCATCAAGATAGAAGTCATTATTGTAGAAATCGAAATGCTGGAGACTCTGGTCTGGTGGATGAGCAATATCAGGACATTGAAAAACATTATGCTTTTTCTTATTCTGCTTCTCTAAGAAGAAATGTAACAGACCATGGCTGTTATCACAGCATGCTTAATGCAAATGCAATTCCCCATGTGGAAGACAACAAATAAAATTGTATCTGATTAGGTAATCTGGGAAAGGCAGATTTCATGAGATGGTGGGAACACATTAAACCTCTGTTTAGCAATTTAATTCTTACAGTCACTATTAAAAATTAAAGGGGTTAATAAATATAAATGAGTGAAGCCACCACAGATACATCAAGACCTGACTTGATGTCTCGGCAAAATTTCCTTTTGAGCCAAAAATGTAGTTCTGATTAATTAGTCTAGCTTTTAGCTGAGTATGCATTTTTATTTCTTCTGAATTCATCTGGGATGAGAAACCTAGGTATTTATAGGGTGTGATTTTTTGGACCAGTAGCCAGAGTAAACTAGAATTTCTGTGACTGAGGTGCTCTTCATTGAGAAAAACTAAACTATAACTCCTGTTTCTAACAGAGTTTTCACAAACCTTTTAAGTTTGTGCTTCAGCATTGATGCCTTCCATGTGGACAGGACCAGTACTTCCCATCACCCTCCACTAGGGTTTAGACAAGGGACTGCATTGTTACATCTTCATTTCTTATCCTTTGAGCTCCGTCTGGATGTGCAGTTTTAAATGTTTTCAAGGATAAAAGGACTAATGACTCCTCACAGTTTGGGGAGATCCAAAGATATTTTAAATTATATCAGTCATAATATCAAGCTGTACAATGCCTATAAGTTTCTCCAGACCTCCTTGTTCTCCATTTACTTTTTCTTGCTCTTTTCATACTGTGGTCATCTTATGATAGATTTATTTGGTAGGAATTCACAGCACAATGAGTTCTAAAGAAAGATCTGCATGTCCACACAAAACAAGCAGGCTTGGGTGTCAGAAGAGTGTTTGTTGTGAGCACTTAAGCTCAGCTGGTTATGCCTGCTGAGAAGGGTACATCAGCCTAGTGAAAAATGTCCTCAGCAACTAGAAGTTGTTTCCACTGTGTGAATAAATACCTTCAGAGCAGCTCAGTGCGTCTTTGCAATGTGGTC